>NC_134576.1:96945010-97027510 GCF_050947875.1 Dermacentor variabilis
TTCCAGTTGGTGGCTCTGGCGTTCGTGAGGGGAAGCGCATAGAGTGCTCGCGTTGTTGCGACAGAGTTGTAAACTCGAAGCGCAAGTTGCGGTGTACAGCCACGACCACGGGCGAGCAGGGAGCGTGCGGCGCCAGCCACCTTCTTAGAATTCTTGCAGAGCTGGGAGACGGCGGCGTTAAAGTTGACCCGGCAGTCGATGTCAAGTCCGAGATAGCGCACTTTTCTCTGCCACGGGAGGGGGCTTCCGCGCAGCGTGAGACAAGGCATTTCGAAGCGCGCACGAGCACGGGGGTGTACCAACAACGCCTCAGTTTTTGACGCCGAGAGCTGGAGCCCTATGCTGGCGAGATATTCATCGACGGCATTGATCGCCGACTGCAGGGATTCTCGCACTTGGAAGCCGAGGGACGTAGGCCCGCAAGCGAACAGTGCAATGTCATCGGCGTAGATCGCCACGCGGACTTCGTGGGCAGTCATCTTGGGGATGTAGTCAGGTAGTCTTGCCAGAGCCAAGTTAAAAAGAAATGGGCTGATCACGCTGCCCTGGGGAACCCCGGAGGTCACGCTGCGAGGGGCACTGAGCGTGTCACCAACTCGCACTCTGAGCGTGCGGTCACTGAGGATGGCCGCGATGTAGTCAAAGAGGCGGCCGGTGACACGTAGCTCACGGAGGGCTTGAATGATGGTGGTGTGAGGGAGACCATCAAATGCGCGTTGCACATCGAGCAGCACGAGATATCCGGCTTCTTGGCGACTTGCTGCGTGCTCGAGCGTAGCTACGACGTCCGCGAGCGAGTCAGCTGCTGAGCGCAGTCGCCGGAAACCACTCTGTTCAGGGGCGAAAGCGTCGAGGGCGGAGGCAATCCACTCAAGGCGGCGCAAAGCCATGGCCTCCAGAGTTTTGCCGGCTACCGAAGTAAGCGACACTGGGCGATAGGAGCTGACGCTCGTGGCAGCTTTGCCGCGCTTGAGAATAGGGACGACGATCGCCTCTTTCCAGTCAGCAGGAATAATGCCACTGCGCCAGACGGCATTGAAGGCCTCGAGTAAGGAAGGGAGCTGCGCTGCGTCGACGTTCCTGAGGACCTGATGTGTTAGTCCGTCGGCACCAGGCGCTGAGCGTCGTTTACGCGTGTTCAAAACAATGCGCAACTCACTAAGGGTAAACTCGGCCGAGCAAAGCACCTCAACGTGCTCCAAGATTGCCCTCGTAGGAAAGTAGCGCAGGGGAGCGAGGAGTTCAGCCTTGTTGTGCGGCGGTAGTTCGCAGGATGCACTGACTGGGCGCATAGACGGTGGCGGTGGGGCGAAGGCATCGGCGAAGAGTTCGGCCAGTTGCTCTGTGCTCAAGCCCGTAGCCACCGCGATGGAGAGTGCAGGATGGCGAGGGATCTTGGGACGGAGGAGGGAAGCGAGAATGCGCCAAGGGCGCGACTTGTCGCGAGTGTCCTCCAATGACACGCAGAGACTTTGCCAGCTCTGATTGCGGCGCTGCCTGGCGTGACGGCGACACGCAGCGTCCAGGCGGTTGTATAAAGTCCAAAGCTCCACCTTGTCGCTCTTGATGGCACGGCGTTCGGCGCGACGACGGACAGCGCGCAGATTGAGAAGCTTGATATCGGGGACCGGCGTTCCAGCAGGCACCGCGCACGATTTTGTAGCGGCATCCAAACACCTCGTAAGATGCGTAAGAAAGTTTGTATTTGCCGGAGGGGATATTGCGCAGAGGGACCGAAAATGGGACCAGTCCGTGACGCGGTACGTACATGTCCTCGTGCGGTTCAGGCCGAGCGGGTCGAGAGAGATCGGATAGTGATCCGACCCCTGCGTGTCAGGGCTGCGAACCCACTCGTAGTGGCATCGCTCACTCGCGAGCGACAAGTCTATCGCACTCCCGTGTACCCTCCGACGCACAAATGTGGGACTTCCGGTGTTGATGATTAGCAGGCCCGAAGCATGGATGGAACTCAGCAGGTCCCTGCCGTTCGGCTCACTGTGGGCGCTTCCCCACGCCGTGTGGTGGGAGTTGAAATCACCGCACACGACACAGTCACCACCGATGCGCGCGGTGAGGCTCTCGATGAAGGTCGTATCCCACCGTCGTACGGGTTGCACGTACACGCTGGCGACACAAGTGTCGACCCCCCCAACGCGTACAGTCACAGCCACACACTCTACGGAGGTGGGCACAATGTCGGCCACACGAACGACGGCTTGGGCAAGACGCGCACGGACGTAAATAGACGCGCGGGAGCGACCGGGTTGATGGAGCGGATCACAGCACTGCACGTTGGCGCAAGTCCGTAACTCGCAGGTGGTCGCACTATGGTAGCCCACAAATCCCGGAAAGTTGCACTCCCCGTCGCGCGTGTATGTCTCTTGCAACGCGAGCACGTCGTACTCGTGCAGAAGTAGGTGTTCGGAAAGTTCGGCGTGTCGGCGGCGCAGCGAGCGCACGTTCCACTGCAGGATGCGCGGCCGACGTTTTGCTGTGCGACTAGCCATGGTGATTGTGTTGCTGTTGACATGCCACTGCCTGCAGGCAGATGGCCCGGAGCGGATGGTCAGCTGGCAGCAAGGTGCTGACTGCTTGCATGGTGAGCAGCAGGTTTTCTACCAGCTGATCCATAGTAGTTTGGGCGGGTGGAGCAGCAGTATCCTGTGTCTGCTGGCGTTGAGAGGCACGAGGGGCTGGTACCGGATGCCTGGGTGCAGGACTGGGGCCCTTCAGCACGCTCGCATAGGACCGCGCCGAAGATGAGGACTGCTGTGGCTGCTTCTCCTCCCGGACTGCTGCCCTGACAGCACGCCTCGACAATGCCGAGGTGGAGGAAGCCATGATGGTGGCCACCTCCCGTTCTTCCTGCCATTTGGGGCAGGCGGGAGTGTCGGCCCTATGGGGGCCCCCGCAGTTCCGGCAGCGGACTTTCTCGCAGGAGGCGCCCTCCGCGTGGCTTTTGCCGCAGGAGATACAGTCGGTCGGCCATCTGCAGGACTCCAGCACGTGCCCGAAGCGGCCGCACTGCCGACATTGCACTGGACGGGGCCGGGCAGGTCGCACCCTGAACCCGAGCTTGAAAAGGCGCACGTGTTCAGGGGGGACCGGTCCCGCGAATCGGATGGTGATGGTGCTCTCCTCCCTTGTTGCCGACAGCACGGGAACGCTCGACTCGATGGCTCCCAGCAGGTCTGTGTCCGCGGGTAACCCGACCACCCCGTGCAGGAAGCCGGTGCTCTTGCCGCGCTCGGCTGGCAGTCGGGCAGTCACTGGAATTCCGTGCAGCTCAGTGACTGCCAGCAGCTCCTCCAGGCATTCCCGGGTGGTAGTATCGGCGGCCACGATGTTGCGCTTATGGTTAACGCAAACCACTGCAACACCGGGCCGCGAAGAGAGGGTTGCAGCGAGTGAGAGGCGCGGTGCTCCTCGGAAGGTTCCGCCGGGCGCCGAGGGACGGAAGAGCACCGTACCGACGACCGCAGGGTCAACCGGAAGTGCAGCAGTCGCCAGGGCCCGTGCACGGCGCCGGTCCCTCTTTGACTGCACCAGCGTGAAGTCAGACGTGGTGGACTCGCGGGCGGATGGTGTCACTCTCTGTGCTGCGGCTGTAGGCACACTGGGGGTGACCAGGGTAGCGGGCGGGCGCCGCGAGTCGTCCGTTGCCCCGGGAGACGAACGGGAAACATGGGCAGGCTCCTTCCTCTTCTTCGGCTTCCTCTGCCCCTTTGGCTTCGGCCGCGAAGAAGGCTGGCATGGTGCGTCCTTCAGGAACCGCGCCGCGGCGTGATCAGGGCCCTGATGTGATGAAACAGTGGGTGTTGCGTCCGTCAGCTCCATCTCGTCGGCAGCGCTTTCATTTGTAGATGGTTCGCTAGCAGACGCTGCAGGGGACGCGCCGCCATCAGGAGCAGACGGCGCGTCGAGCATGGTTCCGGGCGCGCCCTTGCTCTGAGGGGGTGCGGAGGCGGCGGCTGTAGACTCGGCGGGATGTCGAGAGGTGGTGCGCGCCCTTCTTGGAGGGCCTCCGTCTTGGGCGGCAGGCGGAGAGGAGGTGGCGGCTGTTTCGCCCGAGTGTGGGGAAATGGCGCTGCCGTGGTCCGGTTGCTGCACGTGGCAGCTGGCTGCCGTGTGCTGCTCCGGGCTGGGGGGAGAGCTCGACGGCTGCTTACGTCGCCCGGTTGGCTCCTCGTCCTCGCTCTCCGTCTCGCGGGCGCGTTTCCGGGAGCTGGACATATCCATGTCCTCGTCGTCGGAGGGGGGGAGCGGGACCGAAGCATGGGGCTCTTGTACTGGATGGCCGTCCTGGAGAGGCTTCGAAGCGGTAGCAGGCAGGGGGGGATCCACAGGGAGATCGAGGGTGGCGGCCCGTTGACTGAGCCACTGGCCCAGCATGCGAGTGGCACGAAGTTCCAGGTCCTCCCTTGCCCGGAGTTCGTCGAGGGATGCAGGGCCGAGTGTCACCAGGCTCAAACTGGCATGGCGACGGTGGCGAACGCGTGGTGGCCGCTCTCCGGGCGAAGCGAAAACCATCTTGGCCCGAGACTTCAGAGCGACACGCAGCCTATCATCTGACGCCTCTATGACGACCGCTGCGAAGGCGTTCCGTTGGTATTCGGCCGCGTCCGCGTACCACGCGTGTTCGTCGTTGGCATGCTGGTCGAAGAGAGCCTTGGCCCTCGCCGCTCTTCTTCCCTTGTTGAACTCGGGATTCATGTTCCTCGGTATGGGGTCGATTCTGGTCTGGCGTCGGACCTTTTCGGGGACGGGGAGCTTCATCTCCACCTCGTTCGAGTGTCCAATTCCCAGATCGTCCAGTATCTTCCCCCCGGCTTTGGTCATGGACAACCGCTCCAGTTGAGAGGTCTTTTGCGCTTCGGCTATTTCTTCGAGCGTATTGTGTATCCTGAGTTGTAACAAGCGGGTCGTGCTCGTGGACTCGAACAGGCCCAGCGCCGTCTTGTACGCTCTTCTGATGAGCCCGTTGATCTTGTTACGTTCGTGTTGCAGCCATCTGTGGTAGGCGGCAACATACGCGACGTGGCTGATCACGAAGGATTGGACGAGCCTAATTAGGCTCTCCTCTCTAATGCCAGCCTTCCGGGAAGTCACTTGTTTGATGAGTCGAATCGTGTTGGCTGCTTTTGCCTTGAGACGGGTGATGGTTTCGCCGTTTCTTCCGTGCTTTTCGATGACCATGCCTAGAATCCTAATTTCGCCGACCTCGGGGATCACGTTGCCGGATTTGGTTACGATTCTGATTTTTTTGTTTTCGCATTGTCTGGTCTTGCCTCTGCTGTTTTTGGTAGGTGGGAGTATGAGAAGCTCCGATTTGCACAGCAAACATTCCAGTCCGGTGCCTCAAAAAAGCTTCGCGACTCCTCGTTGCATTTCTAAGAGAGACCAGTTTTATTGAGATGGGGTTCAATACGAGAGTAATACTGCATAATAGGCTCGGGCGGAGCAACTTCCGGCCTTGACTGCCACGTTAAACGTGCCTGTAGCTACAACCTACAATCACTACCGTAACTATAGTCATACATATCCTTCAAATTAATTGACAATTTTTCTAAACTTACTCCTGAATGCTATGAAAGAAAGTCAACCACGATGATGGAATATTTCACCATGTATAAGTCATCAATCGTCGGAAGTTCAAGTTTTTCTTGCAGAAAAAGCGCGAGAAACTTCTGCCATGTACAATACTCTGGCACAATTACTTGTAATGGGTCGCTTGCGTTGGGCGTCTTCGCATCAAAAAAGAGAAAGTGTGCGAACTTTACAAGTCTTCATAGTAAGAAAAAGGTTAAATTTAATCAGCTAGCTTTTGTGGTACGTTGGTTTCTCTTTGTACCTTTTACCGACTATTTTTTTTGCGTTACTGGTGACGTCGTACTTTATAAGCCTATAGTTGGCCTCACTTATTTTGATACATTCTGTTACCAAGCTCTTTAGTCAGAGAACTGTGGCAGTTAGCTTCCTATACCACAGTAATGAGGTGTAAGAAATGTACTAGGAATAGTTTCCGCACCCGCATTAGCGACCGTATTTTCAACGAAAAACCTTAGTAGATATGGATGCCAAATTGGCCGACGCATGCATCACAGACAGTGCATATTTATAGGAAACATATTTTAGTGCTACAAGAGAAGCAAGGGTTAGGAAGGAGGCCGAGAAAAAAAACAGTGGGAGCAAATACGCTGTTAGCCACGTGTTGTTTCTTTCTTCACTTCTTTCCCACGTCTTTCTTTCCTTGTAGCGCTAATTTGTGTATTTTAGCATTCAACAAACTTACGCAACAACAAATTTTTCTTCGTAAGGAAATTCTCACACCCTCCAGAAGCGCAAGATTTCTATTTTTGCCACTGCCTGAAATGTGCAACACTTAGACGTTTCGCCAGGGCTATATTTTTTTGCTACGCCTGAGCCTTTCCCGCTGCCTTGGCCATGAGTGGCCCTCACTGATAGTTCCTGGGTTCGATCTTGCACACATGTTTAAATAAATCACACTTGTTCCCAAAAGGCAAGTATTGGTAGTGATAGCAATGTTTTAGACAGCTACACGAAGTAAAGTTCGTAGTTTTGTAAACTGTATCAATTGCAGTAAACATTCGCTTACTAGGTAGATTAACAAGCATGATGGTATGAGCGCAAGGGCAAATAAGAAGAGGTCCCACTCGATGACCACAGACACACAACATCGCCGTGGTGAATAGCGGCGGCATCCGCTAGCAAATTGCCCTTCGTGCTGGATCTCGCTTCAATGCGTGTGCGTGTGCAAATTTTGCGATTGCACGTCCCTCAACATCAGGTGCACCAGAACTCACCACTCACGAAGCCATCAGCGAACTCCGCTCGCCTAGCGCTTGCAGAAGACGGGGCCGCACCAAGTCACCATCCCTCTTCGCAACATCTCGCACGCGTTCTTTCGCGCCCACTGGATACTACACTGTTGGCCGACGTCGTCTCACTTGTACTTTAGACGGAGTCTCCCGGTGGTGCCACTGTCGGCGCCGACGCAAATCGCGTAAATCCGGCAAGCGTTTCCATAATAGGCTATCGCAGTACGCAAAAACGTCGACGCAGTAACTGCCGCCGCTGTAGCTTTATTTTCAGAACAGCCCACGATCAATGCTCCGGGTGTGTTCGATTCCCACTTCCGCGAAGTTGTTTTTTCGCCCATTTTCACATCCATTCACCATATTATTTCAACACTTCCATCGAAACAAGAAATAATATTCCATCTGCTTTCCGTGGCCTCACAAAATTTTTTTGTTAACTGGGTTGTCATTGAAGGAATTGGGCATTTCTGTTCCCCTTCTTCTCGAGTGCTTCACAAGATTCAAACTTTGCACTTTTTCACTTTACGTTGTTTGCGACGCACACTCCTGCATGCAACGCCGATTCTACCCACACCGCGGTGTCAGGCTAAGCGTTCCCACGGCCCGGTAGGACTGATTTGCTCGCTGTTCTTTAGCTACTCAGAAACGCCAGCGTCTGGCCGCGCGTCTCCGATGTAGTCTGCATTGTTTGGTGCTTTTGACTGACGTTTAATTATGCCACCACAAGCTTGCGTTGGCATTTGCAGCAGCCGCGCGATTGGTAGATGATCATTTGGAATTAAAAAAAGAACGCGGTAACGGGACGAGATGAAAGGAGACACATAGCCGAGCAGTTATTCACAAAGTTTCTGAAAAGAAATAATGGTGTACGCGAGGAAACAGCTATCGGAATTCTCGCTACCGTGAGCGTGATGAATGAGTGGCTTAGGTAGGAAACATTGTGTGACTACATAAATATACCTGCTTTAAGAAAACATGTTTAACTGTGTCATCATTGTTTGCTGCCTGTCTAGCTGGCTTCGAAGTATGCTTTAGAACTGAAAACTGAGTAAATTAGCGTGGCCTCGTCATGTGCTTTCTGCAACGCTCACAAAAAAGGGGAAAGAAAAAGCACCCCCCCTCGGCACATGAAATCACACAAATACGCATGTATAGGTAAATGCTTTCTAAAAAAGACAGGGGCGAGTCAGTGTGTGTGCGGCGCTTATCATTCCTTTGTCCCCGTTTTTTTTTTCGTGAACGCTGCCAGAAATGCATAATTCGGGAGGCTTCAGCTATGAATAGTTTTGACAGCGAGTGTCCGACCTCATCAAGTGAGATGTTTTTATGTTTGCCTGCGTGCATGACACTATACTTGTTAATTTAGTTAGTAAGCGAATGCTTACGAGTTTATACGGCCGGCAAAGCTACTATCCTTGGTTCGTATAGCTGTCTACTAAATTGCTCCCGCAAATTCTGCTTCGCTATTCAGGTGAAACTGCGACTTTCTTCTTTTTTGGGAGCTTGAATGCAGCACAAAAGATTACAGTTAGCGGAAAAATTGACCCGATACTTTAGCGCCGGCAAAGTGCCGAGGTAGCTAGTAAGCAAATTACCTAGCTAGTTAGGTATTCAGCTGACTAACCAGCTACCTTTTATCTAGGCGTCTTACAATTTGGCTGGGTGGGAACGAAAATGTTTCTTTCTGTTGTTTTAGTGTAGTCGCTCTGCCCTATAGTTAAGATTTCTTTTACCGCCTGATTAGGTTTAAACTTCCAACTACTGAACTGGTGACAGCGCCCATGCTGGCTTAGAAGAGCTGCTTCTTCTAACTTAGTTTTGGTCTAACATTGTCCCTCAAACATTGCCACTTGTTTCTTTTGCGGGGGAAACTGTGGAAAGACTCTGTAAAACTTGTCAGGGTTAGTCGATCGTGCCTACGCTGATGTTTTTATCTATGAATTGCTAATGTACAGATATGGTCGGCAGCTTTCACTGTTTCTTTGTTTCATGTAATGAAATGGAATCAATTATATTTTTTCAACCGACATTCAATAGTTTCTCCTGCCTGAGAAGTATGGCTACCCGTAGACTTTTGTGCCAGCATGTGAAGTGTATTATCAATGGTATAGAATCTCAGAAAAAAACTTTTGGGAACATCTTACACTGTCGTAACACGTGAACGCCAAAACCTGTTGCGCACTTGGTAATGAGTCGTCTCGCTTCGTCACGTTGCTGTTTTCGCCATTCGGCTTCTTCGGCTCGTTTTCAAAGCTTAGCTGCGGCTTCGTGCGCTCGTGTAGCGAGTCAGACTGGTGCCAACGATGTTTCTCTTCGACTTTACGTAGCGTCTTCTCAAAAGGTGATTTAAACGTATGGTGATGATGATGATGATATGTAGTGTTTAATGGCGCAAAGGCCAGGTTTGGCCAAAGAGCGCCATGACAAGTGGTGATGTTGACGATGTACTATGGAGATGTGACTTGGCTGTAAAGTGGCCTAAAAATTGTCGCTGTAAAGTGAGTAAAATCTACGTGCTATAAAATTATGGCGATGACTAATGACGATTACTATGAACATTAAAATCCATCGTAGAAGAATGATGCAAAATCAAAAATATGTAGGATGTTAAAATTATTTGGAGCACTGCTGCCTCGCCAGATCCCTTGAAAGACAAGGGCCTAGAGGCATGTGCTATACTAAAGAGATATCGCAGCGGCATCCTCTGAAGAGAGGACCCGCTACGAACATGTGGGGCTAAAAACATGCAGGACAACATCTTTCAGGAAATTTAGTACTGTGTTGGTATCAAATAAAGGTTCTGGGCCGAGTAGCATTACGGGATGTAGGGGGATGTGCTGCCGGTATGCTAGGGAAAAATGTTTCCTTCTTTCAGATTCGGTTGCCCGACACTCCAGGAGGACGTGGAGGACGGTCAGCCTCTCCCCGCATCTACCGCAGGTTGGAGGATCATTTTCAGTGAGTAAAAAGTTATGTGTGCCAAATGTGTGTCCTATTCTGAGGCGACAGAATAGGACATCTGTCCGGCGTGATTTTGTTACGGAGGGCCAAGAACCTAATTGTGGCTTTATCACGTGCAGTTTGTTGTTTACTTCTGCGTCCCACTTACGTTGCCAGTGGTTTCGCAGTTTCCTTCTTAAAAAAGGCTTCAGGTCTGTGACAGGGACCGAAGCGGTAGGATCAACTGTATGCAATGAAATTGATGTAGCCATTTCGTCAGCTAGTACATTCCCCTCGATGCCTCTATGGCCAGGTACCCAGCATATGATGACATGCTGGCCAGAGATATACGCTCTACAGAGAATGGAATATAGCTCAGTAAGTACGGGGTTTTTGTGTTTACAGTGTGACTTTAATGCTTTTACGACGCTTAAGGAGTCTGTGAATATAATTGTTTTTTGAAGATTTGATTTTCTTATATGTTTCACAGCCGACAATAGTGCGTGGGCCTCAGCCGTAAATATACTTGTTTCAGGGTGCAGTACACCGGATTCCGAGAAGGATGGACCAATGGCTGCGTAGGACACCCCGGCATGCGACTTAGAAGCGTCTGTGTAAAACTCTGTGCACGAGTACTTGTACTGGAGCTCCAAGAAATGCATTTTGATATGTGTCTCTGGCGCATGTTTAGTGACCTCTACAAAGGATGTGTCACACTCTATCAGCTGCCACTCCCAGGGCGGTACTAGCTTAGCTGGAGGCATTAGGCGTTGTTCGAGAATTGGGACATCCATTTCCTTGCTAAGTTCTCTTGCACGCAGTGAGAAAGGAAGTCTCATAGAGGGTCTGTTATTAAAAAGTGTTTCACACGTGAAGTCGTTAATGGTTGTAAAACACGGATGTTCCTTATTAGAGCGAACCTTGAGAAAATACGTTAAGCTGATGTTGGTTCGCTGAAGATGGAGTGGCCACTCATTTGACTCTACATATAAACTTTCAACAGGGCTTGTCCTAAATGCGCCAGTGGCCAGACGGATACCCAGATGGTGTACGGGATCTAACATCTTGAGCGCGCTCGGTGCGGCAGAGTGGTATACTACGGCACCATAATCTAACCGTGATCGAACTAGGCTCCTGTAAATATTCAATAAACACTGTCTGTCGCTACCCCACGTTGTGTGGGATAGTACTTTAAGTATGTTCATTGTTCTAAGGCATTTTTCTTTAAGATGTTTTAAGTGGGGAATGAAAGTGAGCCTGGAGTCAAGAATAACACCTAGGAATTTGTGTTCTTTGTTGACAGGAATTTGTTGTCCGCCCAGTTCTACACAAGGATCTGCGACCAGGCCTCTCTTTCTTGTGAAGAGAACACAAGAACTCTTGTGGGGGTTGACCTTAAATCCGTTTTGGTCTGCCCATTTGGACACTTTGTTTAAGCCCTGCTGTACCTGTCTTTCGCATACTGTGAGGTTGCAGGATTTGAAGCCTATTTGTATATCGTCTACGTATACGGAATAAAAGATGGCAGGTGGTAGTGAAGCACGTAGTTTGTTCATCTTAACAATAAAGAGGGTGCAGCTGAGCACGCCTCCCTGGGGTACACCAGTTTCCTGGGTAAAGGGACGTGACAGTGCATTGCCGACTTTTACACGGAAGGTACGATTGGACAAATAGCTTTCAATTATTTTCAACATATTTCCACAGATGCCCATTCCCGACAAATCTCGCAAGATCCCGTAGCGCCATGTTGTATCATATGCCTTCTCCATATCGAGGAATATGGAGAGGAAATACTGTTTGTGTACAAAGGCATCGCGAATATGTCCTTCAATGCGCACAAGATGATCTGTTGTTGACCACCCTTGTCTGAAGCCACACTGATAGGGATCGAGTATATTGTTGAATTCAAGGAAGTGTATGAGTCTGTGATTAATCATTTTTTCAAAGAGCTTACACAAACAATTCGTAAGAGCTATTGGACGATAACTTGCTGTCAAGGAGGGGTCTTTTCCGTGCTTCAGGACAGGAACGACAATCGCCTCTTTCCATGTAGATGGGAGGTATCCCGCAGCTAAAATAGTGTTGTAAAGTGTGAGTAGTGTAACTTGTGTGTCAGCATGTAAGTTTCTGATCATATCATACATGACTCTGTCAGGTCCCGGTGCAGTGCTTTTGCATGTGTTCAAGGCAGCTCTCAACTCGGCAATACTGAAAGGCCGGTTATAGGGTTCATTCTGTCTGGAGTTCCTAATTATTGGCTTACATTCTTCTATCTGTTTATATTTGAGAAAGGACTGAGAATAATGGGTTGAGCTCGACACGCTCTCGAAATGCTCCCCAAGTGAGTCGGCCTGATCTTTCAGTGTTTCGCCTTGTGTGTTCACCAGAGGAAGTGAATATGTTTGTCGCCCTTTTATCCTATTAACTTTGTTCCATACTTTGGCCTCATCTGTATAGGAATTTATACTTGATAAGAACTTTTCCCAACTTTCTCTTTTAGCCTGTCGGCGGGTTCTCCTGCCCTGGGACTTTACTTTCTTAAAGTTAATAAGATTCTCCGCAGTGGGAGACGCGCGTAGCAACCCCCACGCTTTGTTCTGTCTTTTACGAGCGATTCTACAATCGTCGTTCCACCACGGGACACGCCGTTTGGATGCCAGGCCATTTATTTCTGATATGCATTTTGATGCGGCATCTATTATAAAGGCTGTAAAATATTCAACAGCAGCATCAATTTCTAACGAGGACATGTCATCCCATGATATACTAGTTAGGGTGCGGAATTTCTCCCAGTCAGCTGTGTCAACCTTCCACCTAGGAGCCTGTGGTGGATATTCGATATCTTTAGGTGATCTTAGTAGTATGGGGAAGTGGTCACTTCCGTAAGGATTGTTGTTAACTTCCCATTCAAATTCAGACAGTAGTGACGGGGAAACTAGGCTAAGATCTATTGAAGAATATGTTCTGTTTGCAAGAGAGTAATATGTGTGTTCTTTCTTATTCAACAGGCACGCACCAGAAGAGAGAAGGAACTGTTCAACAAGTCGTCCTCGCGCATCTATACGAGGGTCGCCCCACAGGTAGTTGTGTGCATTGAAATCGCCAAGAACAATATAAGGTTCTGGCAATTCATCTATGAAGGACTGAAATTCATACTTAGTTAATTTGTAATGTGGGGGTATATAGAGCGAGCACACAGTGATAAGTTTGTTTTGGAGAACAGCACGAACCGCCACTGCTTCAAGGGGCGTTTGTAGCTGCAAACGTTGACACGCTATGCCTTTCTGAATAACAATGGCAACACCGCCCGATAATGCGACAGCATCATCGCGATCTTTGCGATAAGTTATGTACTGTCGGAGAAAGTTTGTATGTTTTGATTTTAGGTGTGTTTCCTGTAAACACAGCACTTTTGGATTGTGTTTGTGTATGAGTTCTTGTACGTCATCAAGGTTCCTAAGAAGACCTCTAACGTTCCATTGAATAATTTGTGTATCCATATTGAAGATTAATAAGTGCTGTGTGTATGGAAACAGGTGATGCCTTAGGTTACAGAGCTCTTTCGAGGCCCTGTAACAGGGGTTCTGCCCTTTCTGGAGCGTTCGAGTGAGCCTCGCCGCTCCTTAGGCGCTTGGTGCGCCTTGGGAATAGGTGTAGTGTCCATTGCCTCTTGTGAGGCGCCGGACACGTGCTCTTGCGAGCGAGAAGTTACTAGAGAGGGTCCCGCCTTGGAGGGCAAGACCCCTGCGCCCACCAGCCCGGAGGTCGATGGGGCTCCCCGAGAGGTTTGGCTGCGCCGGCTGTTGCCAGCGCAGGAAGGGGCCGGGGAGGCCGGGGCAGCCTCGGCTGCGTCAACCTTCGGGGTCGATGATCCCTCATTCAGGGTTGACGGAGCAGCACTTGCTGCAACCGCCGCGGGGGCAGATGGCGTACCTGCCGACTCACTGCCGGTGGGTCGGACAGCCGCCGGAGGCCGTTGTGACGCTGCCCCCTGACGCGCCACTTCGGCATATGTGTTCTTAGGCAGGTATGCGACCCGCCTGCGTGCCTCTTTGAATGATATGTTTTCCTTTACTTTGATTGTGACTATGTCTTTCTCTTTTTTCCAGGACGGGCACGACCGCGAATATGCGGCGTGCTCGCCTTCACAGTTTACACAATGGAGAGTGTTCACGCAAGCTTCAGAATTATGTTCGTGTGCACTGCACTTCGCACAGGTTTGACGGCCTCGGCAGCTCTGCGAACTGTGGCCGAAGCGTTGGCATTTGAAACATCTAAGCGGATTTGGCACATATGGCCGAACACGGAGCTTGATGTACCCGGCCTCTACAGACTCGGGCAGAATACTTGAGCCGAAAGTTAATATAAGGTGTTTGGTTTTGATTTCTTTGCTGTCACGCCTGATCTTAATTCTTTTAACATTGATAACGTTCTGGTCACTGAAGCCCTCCAAGAGTTCATCCTCAGTGAGCTCCAGCAAGTCATCATCCGAGACAACACCGCGGCTTGTGTTCATGGTACGGTGCAGGGTTACTGTTACTTGGGTCTCCCCAAATGACACAAGTTTTGGCAGCTTCTCATACTGCTTCTGATTTTGGAGTTCCAAAAGGAGATCACCACTTGACATTCTCGACACCTTATATCCTGTACCGAAAACGTCGGTCAAAGTCTTGGAAACAAGGAACGGTGAAATGGATCGCACTAGTTTGTCTGGTTTTTCTGAATGAATCACGTGGAATCGGGGAAAGTTGTGGACTTGTCGTCCGAAAAATTGAAAGATATCTTCGGTGCGCCCTCGTTTCTGAGGGCGATCAGGAAGTTTGGGGAAGGAATTTTCCATGAAAATGTATAAAAATTCGGCAACAGCGCCGACCGCCCACCACGGAGCCCAACGAGGGGACGCGGCAGAGCTTGCATGCAAGTCTGCACGACGCCAGTCGTACGCCGCCACTATAACCAAATATGGTGTACCCAAGGTTGGATAGCCACACAGGGTTAACCCTTGCCGCCAAGAAGAAGGAAGTAAATAGAAGAGAGAAGGAGACAGGAAAGGTGGAAAGTAAGAGAAAGTCGAAGGCTGGAGGGAGAGAGAGACAGGAAAAGGCGACTACCGATTTCCCCCGGGTGGGTCAGTCCGGGGGTGCCGTCTACGTGAAGCAGAGGCCAAAGAAGTGTGTTGCCTCCGCCGAGGGGCCTTAAAGGTCCAAACACCCGGCTTCGGCTCAACCCCCAGGATCCACCTTTCCCCGGACACGGCTAAGCCGCGCACGGCTACACTCGGGAGGGTCCAACCCTCGTGTGCTCGGGTACGTGGTGTCGCAACACACCAAACGCCTGCTGACGCAGACGCCCCTGCGGGGAAACGTATGGTGTTCTGTGTTGTATGGGTGATTTCAAGGAATGTATGCACTGTTCGCTTCACTTTGCTGAGTGCTTGCATACTCAGCCATCGCATTTTGTACTTGCTTACGGGGGTATGAGCCATTGCATTTTTGCTTGCTTCCGGGGGTATGAGCCATTCAGAAGCTCACGGGTTTTTCTTGCACCACTTGACTAAAGACAGCGTTTCTGTACGCTGTATGCATGATTCCAATGAATGCATGCACTGTACGCCTCAGTTTGCTGAGTGTTTGTGGCCTATGTATAACGAGAGGGATCAACCATTGCATTTTTGCTTGCTTATCGGCGTGATATATTGCCGATTATGATAGTTTTTTGGACCATTGGACCGGACGACGCGTTTTCTTTTTCAATGCCATCGGGAGTATGAGCCACTTAAGGCTTTCGACTTAAATATAGCTTATGAAATTCCGACTGCAGTTGGTTGATAGAGGGTGCCGCAAGAAACAGTGTAAAGCAAAAGCATTGCAGCGAAAATATCTTTATCCATTGACTAGAAAATTACCACCATTGACCGAAGTTGCCTGCTTCTTTTCTTGTGCGTCTAGACGAACTAAAATGCCCAACATTGCAAAACTTATCAATTATGAATACAACCGAGTGATATATGTGCCACTGTGATTCATTAAATACCTTCAAAGCTATGCAGTGACAATATATAACTTGATGAGAACATAATATTTATGTAACTGTCTCACATAGTTATTGATACACTTGTTTTGGCACAGCTGAGTCATCAGTAGGACAGAGTATATAATAGAACACCTGTACATATTTTTGCAAATTCCTTACGCGCTTACCTGACAAAGGTGATGAAGCAAACTGTTTTGCTTCTGCAGTCGTTTGAAATATCTGGTATACTGGCATAGGCAACATACAGAAAAGAAAGGAAAAGGGGTTTGGACAAAGAATATATCTCAGTGAATTAAGTGACACTTTCTACGAGCGATCCCGCTTGATGTTAGAAGGCCCTTTGAGAGCTGCTAGTGGGGTCCTGCAATGGGTTATGCAGTCTTTTCGGACGTGCTCTGTGATTTGGGTTTTATTTGGTCGCGGCATAACAGAGTTCCTCGTGCCTGTATGTTGCGCAATATAGCTTTTTCGTTTTTCGACCGTTCATGAATGCTTTAGTTTTTTTGAATACTTGCTCATGTCCCTGTTTGTTCAAGCTAAAGAAAGAACTATGTAGGTTCGCCCAGAACAAAAAAACAACCGCCGGCATTCGGGACCAGACGAGTAAATAAAAATCTCGATATACTTATTGCTAGTACCTCGTACCTCTTTCGTACAATACTCGCATACTTGTGTCCCAAACTAAGACCTATTGGTAGTTAGGTAGGCTACTATTTGCGACATTCAGATGGACGTATATCTTCACATTTCTGCTGTTTCCTCCACCTTCGGTATTTCACAGAAATCATTTAAGGAAGCATTGGTCCAGCAGATGGTGTTGTCAAATATTTCGCTTTCACAAAGCCATATGTCGGTGCCCTTGTTCTTTAAAATAGTAAAAACAAGAGCCAAGAATGGTGGTGGTCACCAATTGCATCATCGGTCACCGTGAGATTTTGAGATTTCTCCCCAAAGAACACTAAGAGATTCGTGTTTAGCCCTGTGCTTGCCTCCCACTTTCAATTCTGCTCTCATACATATGCTGTCTAAGCATATGACCTATTACTTGATAAGATTCACTCAAATGGTCGATAATGTGGAGATTACCATAAGCCCGTTTAAACACAAGCTATTCTCTTGGCACCATTTGGTCCTCCCATGTAACGCTTACATGAATGTCGGGCTTGGAGCATTAGAACACTGTTTTTAAGGGCAGAAGGACTGTAGCCCCCAAAGGTTAGCCATGAACCCTCGAGGTTTCCGGTTGAAAAATAACCACCCGCACAGATATCAAGCTCTTAGGCGCCACATAAGCTTGGAAAGGTTTTGTCGTCTCCTGATGAGAGTAGGTTATGTGGCACGTATCTGCATTACTGACTACTCAACCCTCCATCTCACTGCTGCAGTACACTTAGAGAGGCTTTGAGATTATAGAGATGCGTAATCGATTATTTGTTCTTAGATATCGCTACTTCAGCACAGAAAGCGCTACCAATTACAGAATCATGACTTTGCGACCGCCACGAAACTGCTTCATGCTTAAAAGTAAGACTATATATAGCGCCATAGCTACAGCTCAACTCTACTTGGCAAATCATTTACAAAGCAAATGCCCACAATGAAGGATGTTTCGTGATAGGCAAAAATTCTCATTGACCGATTTGCGTAACGGTTACAACTTTTGAACACTTATTGCAAACAATGTTTTTTTTTTCATTCCAATGCCACATTGAAGGTTAACAACGAAGTCAGTCACTGCCATGACCACAAACGACAGTGTTAGGAATGTAGTCCCCATTTCCTGCAATATATTATTTTTATAATTTTTGCCGTGTTGGAATGTTCCGTGTTATGCACCGTTGCACTACATATTACACGCAACTGAAAACCGCTAATTATTTATTTTTATAATAGCAATATTATCGAAAATGCCCACTAGATGCCTACCTCTAAATCTGGAAAAATGAAGGGAAACATTTACCTATTTTCTACAAGCGTCAGCTTACCTATAAGCGGTTATCTCGTGATAGCAGAAAATTAGACTAACTCTGATCACGACAAATATTTTCAGGCCATGCTTTTTTGCGTGACCTACCACATCAAACGTACTACCTGCTTTTGAACCTGTAATTTCTTTTAAGTAAGGACTTATTTATCGTTCTAGTAAGTATAAAGCAACTATGTAGACGATGCAATTCATGGCAGCACGCTTGTGCTAGCTTTAATAATGTCATCGCGCTACGTAAAACGGTGCTTCATCACTTAAAGTGCTATTTATTCGACGATCTGCTGTTGTGACATACCAATAAACAACCGAACTCTGCAGAAAGTCAGTTAGTGCCAACAGGAATGCAACGTATCCCTTGTATGGAACTTCTCACTTAATGAGCCTGCAAGTAAATAAGCAGGCACCTTAAATTTTTTGTTCGCTCGGGTCAATTTAATAACCTTCGGCTTAGATGCCTGCGTATGCCGTGTAACTCACCGTAGTGGCGCAAGAAACAGGGTTGTTTGACGCAGCTAAATATATTAGGTTTTGATTTCACAGAGTGCACTTACTAGCTGGGTGTGATTGCCCAAGCGAAATCACAAAAGCACGGCGTTACATTTACCCAGACTCGCCAGGTAAGTTGTATGAGGCTGTTTTGTTGGGATTTTAGTTCTTATAGGCGATAAAATATTGACAAAGAATCATTAAGTCCTCTGGGTTACAAAATGAATGAAGTACATCCGTCCATAAACACGCAGCCTGGTTAAGGAATACGCTGACAAGCATATTAAAGAGATTGCGCTATCCTTCTGCTGATCTCCGACTGCGAAGCGCTTGGACATTGCATCAAGACATTGTGGTTCTTAAAATATTTTTTGCTTTAAATGGTCTAGTCCGGTATGACCAGACAAAGACAAAGAGTTGTGAACTTGATGATTCCGTTTTCTGAAAACTTGCGATCTTTGCAATTTGTAATAAAACATTTCGCAACGTGAATAAACACTACAAACCAATTGTCACTAGATTTTAAGTTTTCCCTTTAAATGCAAGAAACCACGTCAAATTTGGCGTAGTGGTTGCTGACATAAATGAGTTCTTCTTTTAGATGTTTGCAGACGGGAGCACCAGAGCTAAAGCTTCCTCTTGAAATGTCGTGAGCACAACGCGCTCGTTCATCGATATAACTTCGTCTGTCTTTATCCCTTATTACGTGTTCATTCTTCTTGAAAAAAAAAACAAGGCAGGAAGGCGCTCTTCCCTTCGTAATTGCACTCTGCCTATAATTTTTAACAAATTTTCTTTTTGTACCTTTGAGGAGCACCGCGAACTCTCTTTTACAGCTATTACGTAAAAGTTTCGTGAATTATTATTTATGAATTCTGCATTTCCATCAAACATGCCAATTAGCTTCCACTCTCATTGCACTGGCTTCTCTATTACGTGATGTGGAACCATATCGTTAGAGGGATATCCCACTGCCTAGCATACAAGTGCGCACCGCCGTGAAATGGTTAGACTAAGTTACCCGCACAGTTTTTCGAAGCACAATCGCGAGCAAGAAAAAATAAATCACAAAGAAACCTACTGATTACATCAACCAAACGTAATCTAGATGGATCCATTACGGGCGATCTGCAATACGGTCATTAGCCGCGCATTGGACACAAGAGAACCGGTCACTAAAATATGATAAAGCTACTACAATTGCAGGGAGCAGTGTAATACGCGAAAATGAAATTCTGAAATGTAGGGCGACATGCACATTCCCATAAGAGTACTTGCTCCCCAAGTGGCGCGGTTGTGTGTGCTGTCGCGCGGAACACCGACCTAGGCCATAGCTTTTCGACAGCGAGTCCTAAATTACTCGGGTCCTAGTACCGCTTGCGTTCGGTGCATCGAGCGTGGGAAGAATACAGACGCAATCGCATGTTGGCGGAACGACGCGTGCAGGCGGAAACGGCGAAAAAGTTAAGCGACCGAGTAAAAGTGAGATGGGCTGCTCGTAAAGCCCTCCCCAGTAGACGTGACCCATTTCCGGTCTGTTTGCAGAGCTCGTCGTTGAATTGTAGACAGAGCATCTGCGAAACCATTCATGACTGTCACGGCTCACCGACCCCGGGTCCCGTGCCTAAACAAGCGGCACGCAAAACGGTACTTGGCCTGTTGGTCTTTGTTAGCTGCTTGTTTTTGTCAGTATAATCAGAGTGGCCGGAAACTCATTCGACAAGTACGTTGTCAGTTAGTTTCTAGTCTAAGCGGCGTTTTCAAAATTGTTTAAAATAAACGGTGGAAAGCGAAAGTGGTCAAATTATTAAATTCTCTTGAATTATTCACTACACATTTATCTGTTTATTCTAGAGGCGATCGTTACTCTCTTTTTTTTTGCGAAGTGCAGCATACATTTTGCTAGGTCAATATCAATTTATTGCGAGTCTAGACAATCGATATTTTTTTAAATCCTAAGTCTTTTAGTGCATTAAGTGTACCACAGTAAGTAAGAGGAAAAAACTTTAGAATGTGTTGAGCGTGCCAGATGAATTATTCGGAATACACACTCCGTAAGACATTTGTTTCGAAAAACGGCGGGTAACAAAGAAACTAAAAGTACCGCCAATGCTTCACATGTTTCCATTCACTACACGGCTAGCCGTGCGTAAACTACGTCTAGACCACAGAACAGCCAGAGAACAGTCGGGCCGGTGCTCGAGGTCTAAGGCCATTCATACCAGAGAAATGAGGTTGGAAAGCAAAATCAAAATTGAGAGCCACCGCATAAGCCTGCGCCGCCACAGGCATTTTTAAACAAGTAACGAAGAGCAGCCACGACTACTGTCGTTATTCGGGCTGTTTTGGAGACGTGCGCTATCTAGGTTTCTCAGAAAGCACGGTCTCGCACTGCGCTATCGTACCAAGTTTTTACTGCTTCGCCGGCTACCTTGAGATAAAGCCACCTTTGAAAATAGATCGAGCAAATAGCTCATAGAGACTGTTTACACACGACAAAACACAGATACGTACGTAAGGAAAACATCAGAAAGTAAGTAAATCGGGCACAGCGGTGGGAAGGGAGCATCTGGATTAAGCGGCGCTTGCCCCCTTGATTTTGCGTTGTTTGCCTCGTTCGTTCGCTCTTGTTCCCAATAGTCGCATACTGATTTATGCGCCGTTCTGCGGAACCAAGTATTATCGAACCTTGAATCCTGGAAACGAGGAAATAGAAAAAAAAATCTGGGCAAACAAAATAAATAAATAAATAAAGTAAGCCGCGACTGTGGCTTAGTGGCTACGCTGTTCTGCTGCTAAGCACAAGGTCGCGCGATCAAATTCAGGCAGTGGCGGCCGCATTTTGACAAGGGAAAGTTGCAAAAACGTCCGTGCCCCATGCGTTGGGAGCATTTTAAAGAACCCCAGGTGGTCGAAATCAACCCGGAGTTCCCCACTACGACGTGCCTCATAATCAGATCGTGGTTTTGGCACCTGGAACCGTAGAATTTAAAAATGCGAAAATCTTTCTGCTTTTGAAAACGACAGAGGTGAAGCATCGTGATCGAATGAAATGTGAGCTGGAAGTTATAAAGCCAAAGAAATCTTACGTATGGAGATAGTGCAAACATCAACGTAGATATAAGAGCAAAAATTGTGTCCGGTATATGTAATCTTGAAAACAATAACGAAAAATAACGTATTCGATTTATCCGCACTTGGTCCGAGTTTTCTTTGGCCACCTAAGGAGTCCTTCTATCTGAGGAGCACATGCATCGCCTCTTATATGTGCGTTTACGCACATGCTTGACTACGTTCTTGTGCGATTTTAAGATGTTTTGCACTGTGGCATGCTCGCTGACTTACTTTTCCTTAAACGGGTGTTACAAATTTATTATATATAACGCCCGCAACATTGTTGCGCACGCAAGTGAAACTTTGAGACATTTCTAACGCATGCAAAGTCAGCTAATACTTTGTTTTTTTTTTACTTTTCACTGTAGCGTAGTGGTCCAATGTTTCTAAAGCCGCACTCTAGTAAAGTAATCGCCAGCGAAGAGTGCGTGATAATAGCCTTTATCAGGTGGAGACTCAAGTGGCCAAGATAATTTGCGGCATTGATACGCTGAAAAGAAATGACGTCCGATGTTTGAGATCGGTACTAACAAATCTGGGACTACATATATATCTGGCACATTCAAAGTGTTTCTGACAGTGCTACGCGGACAATTGTTTTCGTAGATATTTTTTTTTCATATCTCCCAGACCCACGTTTCACCTTCTCCAGTAAAGGGTAGCGAACTACCGATATCTTCTGGTTAACCTCCCCGTCTTTCTCATGCTTTTATTTTTCCTTCGTCCATCGTTTCTGCCTTTTCAATGTAGGGCACAGCGTTTCAACGCTTGAAACACAGTATCTTACTCATACGCGAAGGTCTCGAAATGTGGCACGTCTATTCGCCTCAAGAAATGCGTCTGTTGAGCAAGTACCAATCTATCCTGGTATTTCGTCACTGGAACGGAACTATCTAGGTGCAGCCGTTCTAACAGGTGTCGTGCCCCAGAAATACATGAATTGGAACCACGTTAGTGAAAAAAGATCGATAGATTCACTCTTGCCTGTAACAAGTGACAAAGAAAGACTCCATAATGTGTACTCTTCTGCAATCATAGGCTCAAAAGAAGTGGTACGCAGCTTCTTATATGCGGTGACGCTATATGAGCTAAGATCAATGTGGCTATCGGAAGAGTAAATTCGGAGTTATTGTTACTATTGCTGAAATCTGGGCCAGTGGGTTACTGGCATTATGGAACACGATTACCGTACTAACCAAGATGTAGTCGCAAGCATTAAACGCAAAAATTGCCATCTGGCCTGCTGTGACATTCTCTCACAATGGTGCAGGCAGAGACGTCAACTGTGGTGCCAGGGCGAGTGGCGTTTAAAAGCTAGAGGAAGAGAGACGGGAAGCATAGTGGTCTACAACGTAGTGGTTAGCAGGAGGGCGAGATGAAGGCACAGATAGGAGGAGCGAAAGTTCGTACAGCCCTATTTTTCTGCAGTGGCCTCAGGGCGCTTTTTTGTCCGTGCTTACTCACGAGAAATATGAGTGTCCTCAGTGGAATCAGGCGGCCTCGTATTTGCCCCTTCGGAATGAGGGTCAGTCCCTGGAAAACAGGAGATTTTGGAGTATGACTCTGAGAAGATAGTGGAAGCCGGAAGGCCAAAATTGAGGGACCTCCTTTAGGCGCTTAGAACAAGGTGCTCCAGAAGAACGTAGGCCAGGGCCTCATTCACGGGGCAGAGGAGGTATTTGGGAAAGGTGGTTTTACTTTGATTGTACGTATGCATCGGATACTCAGCTAATATGAAAATTTGGCAGGACAGGCCCAGTCAGGCAAGTTGGAGATGATAAGTTTAAAAGTAATCTCAAGAAATGCAGGCAACAACGTTTTAAGTCTGAGAAGCAAATATTCTTAGCCATAATCGTTCCTTTCTGAGCCTGTAGTAAGTTCTTTATTAGCGCTGTTAGGATAACCAAAGTTTATTGCACTGAATACAGTTGTAGAACTGCTAAATTGGTGTTGCCTGTAGGCTGAGAATGCTGAACCGCTAGGTATGAGCCTCTGCGAAATAAATGTTTTCTGAGCGAACAATAAAGAGCATGAGAAACATATAATGTACCATTCTAGGTTTTCATATATTGTGCAGTGTTTCTCTACGTGTTATCCCAAATTATCACTGTCCTCAAGGGCAGGGCCATTTTCAGCGGTCTGCAATGTGAACAGTGACGCAGATGTCTTGCGCGGTATTTTAAATCACTATTTTGTTGAACTTTTTCTGCTTGGATTAATCAAAATACTTGATATGTCCGCAAACGCTACCATAAAATCAAATTGAGACTTTCAGTGTTTCTATAAAGTGCGATATTTTGTCTAGATTTTGTATTATGTCGCTACTAAAAAGCGATATGCTTGAAATGTTCCCTTGCACATTTAGGAGCAGCAAACACAGTTTTCTTTCGTGGTTACACCACAGCGTAATGTCCGCCTTTCTATTTATGCTTTCTCGCACCTGCAGAGATAGTTCAGTCCCTGAACTGTAAAGTACAGCCTATATTTTTGCTATTTAAACAGATACTATCCTGTTTTCCCTTTCTGCCAGCGCCATCCAGGTGCTTCAGTTCGTCGAAAACTTATTGCATTTACTGATAGTCAGTACACTAAAGAAGCGCCTTGTGAAAAATTATTCAGTGCTTTATGATCCGGTATCTTGATCGCCATCGTGAGCAGCGAATTGAAGTGACCACCCTGTTCATCGTCACTGGAGGTACTTCAGAATAAATGCCTGCTTTAACATCAAGACTATCCGAGCGCCATCATCTTCGGTATATACAAAATTAGGTGGTACGCACCATTTCAGGAAAATTCGATAACAACCGTTTTGTACCGATGTCTTCACGGAACGTTCTCGTTCACACAGATACCGAAACTGCATTTCTTCCTCTGTCGATATAGATGTACTTTCCTTTGCAGCATCTTCTCATCGTTAAGCAGTTTGCAAGCTATTGAGGGGTCGTAGTCAACCCATCTTTTTCAACACGAGTTTCACGCATGGCTTGCCGAGAAGAAAAGTAAAACCTTGCCGACCTTGATCCTCGACGTCCATCTCAAGCGTCAGCCACCTGGGATTGAAATCCAATCGATAAGAAAAATAAGTAGCCGCGAGCTGGATGGCCTAATAATTGCACAGCCGCGCAGTTTGGAAGCTTGACAATTTGTAAGATATTTAGACCACCATGAAAACTGTAAGAGCATTGTCTTTGTATATCCCACTCTACAGCTGGCAACACGCTAGGGGAGGAAGACGATGCATGCGTAGAGAAGAATTCATGATTAAAAATGGCGCTGTGTATGAACAACAACGTGCAGGTGCGAGCTTCGAGTGCTTGCTCCTATTACAGGGAATAAGTTAACAGCTGGTGAAATCGCTGGTCTTCGCTGATATATTATACCGTGGAAGCGGTTTCATTTTTTCTTGTCGAGGTCTTTCGCAAACTAGTGTTTCATTGCCCGACATTGCTCAACTGAAAACAGTTATACTCGTATACGTATAGCTGTCTGCCACCCTTGCATATTGACGGTTCTGTTGCTTACGGAATTACGCAGCGAAACTACAAACGCTATGAAAACATTCTCACTACAGTAGTAGCACGCTAATCTGAACCATGGCGCATATATTTGGCGGGATCCAATAAAGGAGGTCAATCTCGCTATGACCAACTGCCGATATGACGACCGCACATGCCCTGCATTACCGTTTCCTTTTAAACAAGCTGGTCATCAGGCTTAATAGAGACAAATTGGTACTGTCAGGCGTGCCCCACCTAATTACTTCTGTTTTCTAAGGTTTCTTAACCCTTAGAATTCCTTCCTTTCTTTACAATATTTTTGTCACGCAGTCTAAGGTACCATACCGAAAGCATTTATTTGTTTGGTTTAGCGTTTCTGATTTTGCTCTTTAAGCTCTTTCTCTCATCTATTTGTGATTTATGCCGAATAAGAATGCGCCCTCCCCTTCCCTTCAATTCTGCAGCAGCCGACCAGATCGAAAAATTTTCCGATGGAGATTAAATCATAAGGGGACTCCAGCTGCCCCACCACTACGCCATTTCAACTTCGGAAGAATCTGCCTCATTTATTTGTGTACGAAGAGAAAAACAAAAGCATTCTGAACACTACAATAAAGTTGGGTCGGAGCCTCAAGGAGTGGCCCGCTGTATCAAGCACTGTTTCGCCAAATACAAAAAAAAAACTTAATCGAGGCACACAAGTGTTTGCAACAGATGGCATGCCTGTTGAATTCGATTGTAGCAGAACTGAGAGCATTTCATTACATTGGTTCTAGGAGACGTCAACTTTCCGAACGAAACTTGTATTGAGGAAACCGTATGAGGGAGCTCAGTGAGGAAACAATTATACTGTCGGGTTCATACCAGGAATATGGTGTAACGACCAAAGTACGCACATGGTTCGCGACGTACCAGGCACGAGGCCTACTAACTTTAACAAAATAAATTGTGTGGGAAGAACTGAAAACCTTTTTGGCGTCTATTACATCGCATGACACTAAACTGATCCTTTGTGGAGATTTCAATTTGCCGGGCATTGACTGGAGCGCGTTCACAGCCGGTAATAACGGTGTTGTCAATAATACAAAATTTATTGACATTCCGTTTTCTTTTCACCTAAGACAAATAGGGAATGAATACACGCGCCTAATAGGCGAGGCTAAAGCTATTCTCGATCTTGTTTTGTGCGAAGTAACGTCCCAGGAACCATTGAATGTAATGTGGTTGATGGGATATCTGTTCACAGAGCGGTATTTGTGCAATTCTGTCGTTTGAAAGCAAAAAAAAAAACTTATTAAAGTGACTTCTTATTAAGCTTATCAAGGTTATTTGGTGACTTCTCAAAAGCTGATGATGTCTCTGTATTGACAGATTAGAACCTTATGATCATTTCATTTGCAGTGTTGGTACGTGCGATGTGGGTTCTCTGTCGTTGAAGTTTAAGAATGCACTTCGTGCTTGTGTACAATTATTTGTACCACTTAGAACTAAAAAAGAACGGACATGTCCAATCCTTGGATCACAAGGGATAACATTCCTCTAAAAAAAGTCAAACATTATAAAAACGGTCGTAAACACGCCGTCGTTGCTCAGTCACACTAAGTCACATTGCAAGCATTTCCCATGAACTTAATAATAAGATACGAGAAGAAACATACAACTTTTATAATGATCGTCTTATCCGGTTGTATCGAGAGACTCCAGTGAACTTTTGGAGATCCGTGATATCTATCCAGACTAATACTGATATCTCTACTCCAAACGACTGAACTATTTCTCACGTTATTGTAAGTGCCAATGCACTTAACAAACGTTTGAGATCGGCGTTTATACCCAACAATGGAAACTTATCTCCGTTTCTGTTTAAAAAATCTGACTCCTATTGAATACTTGGAAGCATCGTAAACTTAATTTACTTTTAGGTTTCTGCAAAAGAAAATATCCTAGTCCGGATGAAATACCTCATGTATCCTTAAAGCTACATACAGAATGATGTTCCTAGTATAATGTAATAATTTCTAATGAATCGCTTTCTAGTGGTCTTTTACGAGGTGACTGTAATGTTTCGAAACTAAAGTCTCTATATAAACAAGGTGACAAACATCAGATAACTGACTATAGGTACTTGTAGAGGTTGCAAAGTGCTGCAACACATCATATACAAGCACTTCAGTGAAATATAGAACCTTCACACGCTCTCACCACCGACTCAGCATGAGTTCCGGCATTGTTTTTCCATTGTTGCACAGCTACTTGAGATAATTTGTGATTTTTGTTTAGCTGTGAATATTCGTTGTGAAGCCAACGCTATATTGATGGATTTTCCCAAGGCTTGACAAGCTGTCACACCAAGAATTACTCCTCAAACTGTCGTTCCTTTCAGAATACAGTATGATTTCAAATTGTATCCAGTCTCTATAATAATCTAAATAATCTCTATGAATATCGTCTCAGTGTTGTATTTAATTCGGAAATTAGGAATAATATGACCAATCTCAGGAAATTAGCAGAACTAAAGAAAAAATCGTTAAGCTATCCAACAAGACATGGCGAGGAATGGATAGCACCGACACCTCGACTTAAACTTGGACGAGAACGCCTTCACTATATTCTTCGATCTCTTCTTAATGGTTATAGTCTCATTAATTTTAATTTGTTTTCTTGTTCGCGCGAGGAGCTTCGTACTATGTGTTTAAATAACATGGCTTGAGTTTACTTGTGCGCACGTATTGCCGTTTCGTGTATCCTTCAGTGATATACTTGATATAGTTAACTGTTTGTTTTTTTTTTGTACAAGTTCCAGTACTGCCTCCCTGCTGAATTTTAGGTTTGCAGACTTGTCAAGCTACCCTCGTGTAGCTTTCTTCTGCAACCCCTCCATCTGTTCTGTGAGATGGGAAAATAAATGGAAATTGAAATTGAAATTTTTAACAATGCCTCTTCGAATTTGCTTCCAGTTGTCTCAAGTGTTCTCCGAGGTTCCCTGCTATGCTCTTCTATATATATAAATGACATTGTTGACGGACGTAATGTTTAAATCAGACTTTACACGAACGACTGTGTCTTACATTTTATTATTAACTCCTCTGATGATTGTCAACTAAACAAAGAACTTTACGAACTGTTTCAGCGGTTTAACACAGGGCAAATGTCAGTAAACTTTAAGAAAAGTGTTGTTGTATCTGCAACAAATAAGGAACGTGTCTTGTTATCTGACTACATATTGGAAGGGAACATACTACCGCGCATCGGGCATTACAAGTACCTAGGTCACAAATATCTGTGTCTATGGTACAAATACCATAGTCACATAACCCCGATCACGAACCAGCCAATGTCGAATTTACATTTCATGAAATGTTCTCTTCGCAGTTCTTCATGGGAAACAAATCTAACAGCATACAGAACTCTTATTTTACCCATTCATGAGTACGCTAATATTATTTGGGATTCTTTTACTCAGCTAAATATCAACAGATTAGAAAGAGTTCGAAATAAAGCGGTGAGATTTATTTTTTGATCGCTATGGTAGCTATCAGTTTCGGTGTTGGTGGCAAAAACTAATCTAAAACACACCTCGGAGAGAAATAAAGCTGCACGATTACGCTCGATGTCTAAAATTAAAAACGAACACTTAAAAAGCGACACCTCTATAGGCATTTTTGTACTAGTCATGCTGCTAGACGGTCACTTCCATTTCAGGCTAAAAATTATCTGTTTCGTTGTTCTTTCTTCCCGTGAACGATAATAGAGTGGCATGACATAGGACTGCGCGCAGTTCAAACGGAAGACATCGAACATTTTCAAAAATTCACATCCAGCTGATTGGTTCTTGGTAGGCGCTCTTTCTTTTCTTTTTATTTGTGTGCACATGTTTGCATATATGTAATCACGATGTGCTTTTTTACTGCTCTCTTAGGGAATTCTCATGATGACGCGAATTTCGGAGACACCTTTCAGGGCCCAAATCTGGCATTCAGTTTCTGACAAGTGAAAATGTCTCTCACGAACAGCTCTGATATGGCTTTCCGCTTCAATGAATATTTTGAATCAGTTTCCACATGGGATGACGGTTCTACACCCCAAATACGTCTTTCCATTAAGCAATGTCTATCTGAACTAACTATTAGACAAGACGGCATTCTGAACCTGCTACTTAAACTAGAGAAAAAATGTCGTTGCCATGATAATATTCCTAACGATTCTTTTAAAGCCATACGCTGGGTGATGTGTCTTTTTTCGATATTTATAGTATAACTCTAGGATCTGGAGACGTTCTGAAATACTGAAAGCCTGCAAGATAGTACCAACAAAAAAACAATGTTCCAAACTCGATGTCACTAATAATCGGCCCATCTGTTTGACAAGTACATGCTGGAAAACGCTGGAGCACACTTCAACAACACACCTAAGGATATTTGTGGAAGAAAATGACATTTTGGGTAAAAATGAGCATGGCTTCATACGAGGGTACTCGACAATCACTATTCTCACTGAGGTTACACATGGAACCAGGGAATGTATTGATGAAAAGTGTCAAATAGATATTTTTACGGTTTTCCGCAAAGCATTCATTAGAATATCCCACAGAAAGCTGCTTATGAAGCTGCCCCAATTTCTATTTAATAGTCAGCTATTACAATGAATAGAAGCATATTTATTAGCACGGGAACAATTTGTTTCATTAAAGTCTGTTTGCAGTACAAATATCAGTTCAATAGAGGGTGCAGCAAGGGTATGTTTTAGGCTACCTTTATAGTAGCGATATGGGCGCAGGTGCTTCCCCCCCAAACTGCCATCAAACATTACGCAGATGACACCATTGTGTATGCTAAAATATGCACGCTCAATAACGAACAGTAACTCAGTAACCATTTACAAAAAGTCAGTGCCTGGCGTGACGAGTGGCAATAGATCTGCAGGCATCGAAAACTGTTTTGCATGGATATGACGCGCAATAAGGGTCCGTTCATTTTCCCCTAGAGCTACAGCGAAACAGAATGAATGGATGTTAGAAAATTTAAGTACCTAGGGTTTCATATAACGCATAATTTGAACTCGTCGGTACATGTTGACAACATTTGTTATAAGGCCATGTGTAAACTTTCGTCGTTCAAAGTTCGAGATGCTACCCCAAAGGTAAAATCATCATCATCATCACCATCATCTTCTTCTTCATCATCACCACCACCACCATCAGCCTGGTTACGCCCACTGCAGGGCAAAGGCCTCTCCCATACTTCTCCAACTACCCCGGTCATGTACTAATTGTGGCCATGGCGTCGCTGCAACTTCTTGATCTCATCCGCCCACCTAACTCTCTGCCGCCCCCTGCTACGCTTCCCTTCTCTTGGAATCGAGTCCGTAACCCTTAATGACCATCGGTTAGCTTCCCTCTTCATTACATGTCCTGCTCATGACCCCCCCCCCATTTCTGTTTCTTGATTTCAACTAAGATGTCATAAACCGCGTTTGTTCCCTCACAAAGTCGGCTCTTATCGCTTAACGTTACACTCATCAAGTCAGTACTTCCTGTACTGACTCATGAGAGACAGAACTCGTTAAAATGTCGCGCTTGCAAAATAAGGCCTTGAGGCTTATCTTTAACACCTACACTGGAACCCAATCCGTCACCGAACTTAGCAGCAGAGCTGATCTCATGACTGTCAAGCAGAAAATGCAGCTTAACAGGCTGACATTCTTATTTGACGAAATAGCGGATACTATAAAGCAGACAGTATGCGGACCAGTATGAATAAATAAATAAATAAATAAATAAAGGTTATAATTGTTTGCTACCCATTCTGAAACAATTCCCAGTGGAGCCAGCAGTATTGCAGCATAAAATAAAAACAAAATAAAATTGCACGAGGGCCACTCCTAAGAACGCTGTTTTTCGGACAGGAATATAAGTCGATACGGTGACCGGCAAAGCTCGAGTCATTGAATTACTACTGCATGTCCTCTGAAGATTGCTACATTAGTCGCTCGCCGAATTACAGAACACAGAAACATTAATTTACTTTTTGTATACTGCAGATAGAGACTGCATATTTTCAAAGGCGCACCCTTATGAGGACACGGGCGTTAAACGAAAATTGAATTCGCAAAATGATTAAAGCATTGTCAATACCTTATTCATTTCAAAACACACGCAGAAAGGTTTATCCTTGAAATACGCACTTACCCATTAAATGCAGTACTCACCGGTAAATTAAAATACCGCAAAGATGCACAGACATAACTGTCATCAGATACAAGCACATGCTCTCGTTATAAAATTTTCTCACACAATGTCAGCTTCGCGACAAGAAAAAGTTGTTTCGTGACAGGAGTAGAATGGGTCTCCGGATAGGGCGCAAGTAACGCTGGATTGATTACAAGCTACAGTAGATAAATTTCCGCGAATGAAACTCCAGAAAGTTGGTGCAACGAACAAGTGTTATAGTTGCGGCGCAGAATTTGCGCTCCATGCCACTGATACTGTATATGAAAGCTGACAATCAGGACATCTGTTTGTGTTCTGTCGGAGAGTCAGCATTACTGCATAGAATATATAAAGAGCTCACGAAATGCAAGAAAAGAATGTGATTCTACCGATGACCGCACTAAAAATAATTACTCACAAGAATACTGTAGAATAAGTGATGCGATATGAAAATTCCTCGTTTGTAGTTGTAATGTTTTTATTGAGGAATTTCGAGCAATCACAATATGATGGTCTCCCCAACAGTCTAAATCTGACAATTGGAGTGGTATTTTAAATTCTAATGAAACGATTATTTCTGGAGAGAAATATTTTAGTTTGATAAGCTTGGTCCTAGCGCTTCACGTAAACAGAACTGTTTCTTTAGTAACACAGATTAAAACAACAATGGAGTCCTGAAGGAAATGTTATTGCCGTAGACAGACGATCATCTCTTAGATAACCAGTGCATATATCTTATTTCAAATGGTGCAAAAAAATGTTCCGTGTGATTTATTACTGGTCACGCACTTAGTGCCTTACTACCTAGAGCTCATTATTCAAAGAGAGCACATTACCATTCTGCTCACATTTGTTTGAAAGGATGGCTAAGGTACACAAGAAGAAAGCGTGTAAACAAGCTCTCCTAAGTGAAACTTAGGTGGTAGAGCGGGGCCATCAGGAAGTGAAAAGTTGATGTCTTGTACTTAAGTTCTCGATGAAGATAATCGACTAGACGACGTCGTGAAAATCAAAATGCGCTTATTGACACCATGAAGTTGCTCGAAGCCATAGCTATCTGATCTTCAAGGATAAGTCCTAGTCGAATTCAAGGTCGCACCTCCTGTTGCGTTTCTGTTGCGAAAACTTTGCTGCGCATTAAATCGAATTTCACTTAACCGGTCTTCGCCAAACATTTATAGTACAACTCAAACCTTGAACAAGGTCATTAAAGGGTCATTAGTGAATGAGGCCCCCTCTAACTCAAGTTTATGCTTTGAGCTTCCCAATATCTGTCTGTTTATTCGTCAAACATACAAAGCTGAGTTTTTTATCGCTGCTTCGCAGATTGTTTATGTGTAATGAAATTTGGGGCATTAGTTATGGGCCTTCTTTAGAATGAGAACATCATGCAACTCATAACATAATGCCATAAATGGCAAGACTCAGAACAATGTCCAACAGAGCCTAGAATTAGTGTTCAGTAGTAAAATAGCTGAGCACTGGAATCCACATAAAAACATAATCATTAACTTCCCAATCTCGTTTTCACGGCGTTATCTCCGTACAGCTGTTGCTTTGGCGAAACAGAAAGACCCCGAGTATTCATGCCGATGGTTTCTGCCGCGTCAACGAACAGTCGTACAAACGACTTGTAAACATGTCATTCATTTTATTGTAGGTACTTTGAAAAACAAGGAAGAGCAAAAATATAGAGCAACAGAACGTCTTTCTTCTTATCTCTTGTCCATTCAGATATTACACTCAAGTGAAATAGTGTCTGCTAGGGAGAGTATCGACAGAGCTAGAAGCATCGTCGTCACAATACAAGCATCATCGCCATCATCGTCTTGCCTGATTTATGCTGACGAATTTCTCAGTTTGATCAACAAACCTAGTTAGGTGACATCCTGGATTGCGCTTGCCTTCTCTAGGCCCCATGTTTTAACTGGGCCAGTCCATGTGCCCTGCGCATTACATGGTGAGCCCAGCCGCATTTATTTTTCTCAGTGAAACTATGATATCAGCTACATCCTTTTAAAACTACGAAAATATATTGCTCTGCAACAGCTGGTTTTCTCTTGGTGTTGGCGTTGGTGCTGGCGTAGCGAGAAAAACGACGATTGTAGAAGTAGCACTTCGATTGTCATGATCATCGAGCTGTGTTGCCGTCGTCATTGGTCACGTCGTCAACCTATTGAGGCCATACTCTTCGATAAATCTTCATCGTATATCCGCCGTCGTCAACGCATTCTTCATAGCTCTAATATCTTCGTCAATAAGCTGTAGTATTATGTGTAATAGTGCAGGCTCCGCTCATTAAAACCCTGGACGACTTTTTTGACATTCTGCGAGAGCTTATATTATCGTTGTTCATTACGTGAACATAATATTGTAAGCATTTTTAAGGTATTAGAGAACTGGCTCAGTTATTCTTTCCTTACTTTCTGCTTTATGGTCCTGCTGGTTGCATAGTGGAGGCAACTTTATTGCACAGTTCAGGTGAGACTGAACCTAGTGCGCAAAAACTTACTACAGAAATCCCTTAGAGCAAACACAATACTTTATTGCCTTAACGTGCAGGTAAAGAAGGAACTTAAAAGTACTTTAAACGAAAAACAACTTCCTGTCATCTTATTAGGTTCCTTTTCGGTAATGTCTGGCTGAAATACACGAGCCACTTTAGATATGCAAACGAGATATGAAGGACCTTAATCTGAATATTGAACACAACACTGTTTCGAGCATTATAAAAAATGACAACAAATACTGTATGCAAGAATTTACATGCTGACTAGGACTAAGTTCATTAAACCCTCCTTGTATTCCTACACTTATGCAGTTTGGTGCATTATATATTATATCTCGTTGCATTAGAAAACTGTTTCACATTGCCTAAGATGCCCGGGCTAGCTTGAACAGTTGTTGTTTAAAATAAGCAATGTGGAGATATTCCAAGTTTTCAGTTCCGCCTGCAAAGAGGCAGCTTTTTTACACTCAATTTCTCTTATTTAGATCACAGATGACATATTTTGTGCCCTTATGCTTTGTAATTCACGTGAATTCTACCAGATGCTTTGGATGCACCTCTGCATAGAGTTTCTCACCATAACACCTAGAGGGAAATCTGGCGCCACCGTCTATGGGAGTTTCTTAAGGGGCGCTGGGCCGTCATGGGAATGACGGTATTTGTGTCTGCGAGGCTTGTGTTGGCTGGTGTGGTAAGAGGCTTTGTCTAAAACGTGGATATGGCTACAGAAAAAAAAATCTTCATAAAATGTTTCCATTCACATAAATTGCATCTTTCCTCACCTACAATGCATGACGAAGGGAAGAAAAGCAAGAACAGAACACAAACTGCTTAAAAGCGAGCGCGAATCTTGTCGTCTGCTCTCCAACTTTAGCGGCCCGCTGATGCTTTTTACGTATCATATAATTGTACATGCAATAACAAGTTCTCATAGTTAAACAAAACATGTGTTTGTATAACAATAAAGCTAAAATAGCTTTTTACATGCAGTTTTAGTAGAAAATGAATCGTGACAGACGAACGGTGCTTGCCTGGCTCTCCGAGAACGATGCCAATCCGAAATCACAATATACCGGCATTCCCATGCATACCACAGCGCAGCAGCGCGAGATTTCCCTCTAGGTAATATAGTGAGAAACTCTATGCACCTCTGTATGCAAATTAATATTCTAGAAAAGTCTATGACAATGAGTGGAGCCTATTGCCGTCAGTTAAGAGGCTTTGATTTATAAAATGCATCGCTGTACTGTTCATCTCACATAGGGCCGAATACCTGTATTTCAAACAATAGCGTGTATTTAACCTCATATGTATTGAGGTGAATCAAATGAACTTAGAAAAAAGAGTTGTTTCTAAGCTAGCAAAACAAATAAGGAAATGCAGATCGCACATCATGCATCACTCTTATTGACGTAGCGCTGAAGTGTGCGAAAAGGGACGCCCTGAACTGAGGACGTCCAGCATATAATGCTTAGTTATTTCCGTGCAGTGTGCGTGATGATAATTTTTAAGATTTCCGCAATTTCTAAAGATCACCTGTTGCAGACAACATATTTCAAGTATTTGCGCTGGATTATAAAGATAGGCGCGCGTTACTTGCTTGAGAAATCCAAACCCATTATTGCATGTTTCAACAAATGTTCATTGATTACCTTCCTAATAATTTACTTTGCAGCACACACTCCAATGTATGAAATGCAGCCGGTGAGGTAGCAAAGCTTATCCATTAGAATTAATTTCCAGAATAACATCAGTTTGGAGATTTATGCCATCAAAGTAACCGTAAAATGATCTGTTGTTTCATTTACGTTTTGAACGAGACGCTCCTACATGCACGGAAACATAAAAGTGACTTGAACGGCCGTGTATTTCGCACCACACTTTCGTAAATAATATCTCGAAACTTGTGTTACCCTGTAGATTAATTTCAAATGGGTAGGTCTTGAAAACACATCGGCTACAATTCGTAAATTGCAGTAGGGGCCATATAAGTGAACAACTGAAAATTATTAGTGAATTTTTGTTACTTATTTCAATATGTGTTTCGATTTCACGTGCTATTATTGTCCGCCTGCTGAATTATCCAGCTTAAGGATTGGAATCATTCTACCCGCCATAGGCGATATTTAAACATTCCAGAAAACCTAAAATTGATCACCCTACAGTAATTTATCTGCTTTTATTAAAGTGAAAAATTGTTACTGCACGTTTACAAAACAAAACTTGGAAATTCGTCAGATACACTGGTCCTACAACATCTTTACTCCTTGAACACTCAACCACATACCTATAGAAAATCTTAATTGTGCGCAATGTACCGAATTGCCGAATTGGTCAGTGCACTTTGCCAACCGCCAGCAGCTTTCGCTTAACATCTGTTCATCAAGAGGACTAGTTGGCATGAGCTTTTAAGAGCAATTCCGGAGTAAGCGCTTTTGCGAATACAAGCCCAGATTTCATGCACTTCCATTTCCAGCCATGCTGCGATTTATGCCCGCTTTGAGACGTAAATCTCAGGTGTTATTAAGGCACACTCATGCAGTAACGTAAATAACTGCATTGAGCAACCTTATTTATTTGACTTCCGTTGAGTTATATGAAACAAATGAAGCTCTTCTTAACTCTTCCATCCTTCTGCGGGTTTCGGCTCATTGGTGCCTGCTGCTGCTGCTTACTGAGTAAACAGCCTTGGCCAGCATCTATGGACACCGAATGTGTTCCAATAAATATGGCCAACTGGGTTTATGCCCAAATTCTGTTGCTGGATTTGTGGAGCCACGCATGTCCCACTGGCTATGTGCCAATTTTTGGCAATTTCCCCAGACTGGGTATGCGCCACTGCATGTACGTCCGAAGACACAAGAACTAGAAGGAGGAATTGAACAATGGCAGGTGAAAGCTGAAGAAATGGGCTACAAATAAATGAAATTGTTGAAAACAGATGTAATAAACAAATGATTAGGTAAATCGGAGTTTGGCCAGAGGTAAACGTTCCTTCTATAAAGTATCTTAAGTTATGCGCACGGGTGCTACGTCCTCCATTAGTGCTAAGCAAATAATGCCCGCATAGCAACTGCGAATTTGGAGCCAAATCTGCGAGCTGTTTAGGATTTACATTTGCGCGTACAAATTGAGCAATTTAACGCTGCTACGTTACAAAGGGAACAGTGTTTCTTCGAGTTATTGCGCTTTGTTCTTTGTTTCTTTTACCAACGTCGCGAAGGTACGTTGGCAAATTCTTCAACTATGTGCCAGGGCAATAAAGACAGCCCTTAAACTGGACATGTGTGCGCCCTAGAGTACTTCATTTGTCACTGGTATCTACTAGTCCTTCAGCGTTGGTGAATTGTCGAAAAGAATAAGAACATGTAGGCTCTGAACATGACACAAGTGGTGGCATGGAGCAGAGGTAGAACACCTAGCCTTATATTTGAAGTTGAAGTTGAAGTTGAATTTATTTTCATCAGTAGTACAAACAGTAGTACAAACAGGTGTAGTATAATTGCGCAATCGGAGGTCCCGAAGTAAAAACTGACGGGGAGACCTCCGAAACAAGAAACAAATGGGGGTTAGCACTATGGTGGCAACAGTAGCAGGCTACATCATACAAAGGTTGTGTTTGTCAGCAAAGAAACTGGATTAAAAGAAGGAGAAAAAACAGAGCTTTGAATACAAAAGTGTGGTAGTAGTGTGTGGAACTTCCAACGCGGAAAAGTCTTCATCGGGAAGAAAAGAAAACAATGCTTTAATACAGAATTAGGTCGTGGTAGCATGGGGAACAAGCAATGCTGTAAAGTATTGACAGGGACAGAAAAAAATAAAAATGAAGGTCGCAAGTTCGAATCCTTGTTCAAGTCCAGTATATTTTCAGGCATGGGGTGGCACCCTACACTGGTAAAAAATTGCCGAGAGCCAGTGGGACTATTATAGTCCAGGTGTAACCAAATTAGGAAGGCCCAGCAAGCTTTACCGAAGACACCGTCTCACCAAAACGGAAATTGGCCTCCCTGGTGCAGTATTCAGCCACTACCTCCCTCTTGACTCTTGCATTTACCATATGACACTCAGTCCCGAGAGGCTGTGAAGCACCTGACCAGGGAGGTACTCGGGCCTCGGACGCGCCAAAGGGCCCTAAGAATCACGGGGCCCGGACAGGCCGCCACTTGAAACTGAACCTGGCAACGTTTAACATGGTAATCCTCTCTAGTGAGGGTAGTTTAGCACGGCTCTTTCACTGCTTATCAAGCCTTTTCTGGGGTATAATTGGTTTCACTGAGACTAAAAGAACTGATGCGGCTTATACGGTGCTAACTAAGGGCAATGTCCTCTGCTGCAGAGGTCTGCCAGGTAGAAGAGAATACGGAGCAGGATTTCTAATCAGTAAGATTATAGCGGGCCACATCGACGAATTCTAGCAATTATGAAAACAAAGCAGTCGTTGTAATAAAGCTAAATTGGAGATATAGAATAAAGGTAGTGAAAGCCTACACTCCGACCTTCAGTCACGATGACGAAGAAATAAAACAGCTTTATGAAGATGTTGAATTAGCAAATAGAATGGTGCGAACTCAGTGTACTGCACTCATCGATGACTTCAATGCAGAAAGGGGATAAAATGAGGGCTGAATAACAAGTAACTGGCAATGACTACATCGATTCTAGGAACACTAGAGATGTTGGTGGAATTTGCAGAAAAAATGGACTCCAAATTATGAACACCTTCTTCGGGAAGTGGACCCGAAGGAGCCCAAGTAGAGAAACAAGAAATGAAATATATTTCATGCTGTAGTCCGATCCCAGCATCGAGTAGTATGTAGAATTGCTGACTAAGGTAAAAGGAAGCAAACTCACCGGACCTGCTAATGAGGTCTAGGATTTATCTCAGTTTGAAGCAACAAAGATTCAAATTTGTGGAGAAGCAGGCTAACCTTTACGCAGTAAAGGTAAAGCTAAGGGATTCATGCGGCTGCTGGCAAACAAATATGCACATTTAGAACAGGAAGACGAATATAACATAGAGGCAATGAATGAAACCCTAACTTTGCTGTTCTCAGAAGCAGCACTTGAAGTGGGAGGTCAGGCACCAAGGCAACCAGTAGGTGCGCTCACCCAAGAAGCAAAGGAGCTAATAAAGAAACCACAAAGTCTGAAAGTATATAACTCAGATCAGATAAAATTCGCTTAACTACCTAACTGTTCAAGAAAAAAGTAAAAGATATTCAACATGATAAAGTGGGAAACATGGAGGATACAGCAAAAAATGTCCACAGCTTGAAATCAGTGAGAAGAATCTTGGCATAGCACAAAGAAAGGTTTAAGATTGTGCAGTCATAGTTAAGCAAGGTAATGTGAACAGTGAAGATAGTAAAAGAAGCAGTAGAATTTTATGCTGACCTGTACAGTACACAGAGCAGCCATGCTAATTTCATTGGAAGTAGTGATGAACAGAATGCAAATGCTCCTTATATAGCTAGCGATGAAGTTAGAAGGGCTGTACAAGACATGTTCCGGGGAAAAGGGACAGGAGAAGACGGAATAATAATTGATTTATTCAAAGGTTGAAGAAGTATCATGCTTAAATAGCTTGAGGCCCTATATACACAATGCCTCGCAACTTCAAGACTACCAGAGAACTGGAAGAATTCCAACATTATACCAATCAATAAGCAGCGAATCTTTAAAGGATTAAATAATTACAGGCCCTATACCATGCCTTCAGTATTGCATAAAATGGTCACTTAGATAATTTTTAATAGAATCCAGGTAACACTTGACTGGCTGGCTGGCTTCAGGAAGGGATATTCTACAATGGATCACATTCGTGTCATCAATCAGGTAATTGAAAAGTCTGCGGAGCATAATCAGCCTTACAATATGAAGTTCATAGATTATGAAGATGCATTTGAGTCTGTAGAGATACCAGCTGTCATTGACGCATTGTTTAATTAAGTAGTACAGGAGGCAAACGTGAGTATCTTGGGAAATATCTACAAAGATTCCAAAGGTAACTTGGTTCTCCACAAGAAAAGAATAACCTATCAAGATAGGGTTCAGGCAAGGAGACACAATCTCTCCGATGTTATTCACTTCTTAGAAGTATTCAAGCTATAAGACTGGGAAGGCATAGGAGTGAGGATCAAGGGCGAATATCGCAGTCACTTCCAGTTTGCAGATGACACTGTCCTCCTTAGCAAAACTACAGATGGATTGCAAGAAATGATTTAGCACCTTGACTGAGAAAGTGCAAAATGGGGATGAACAATAAAATACAGAAGACAAAGCTAATGTTCAATAGCCTGGAGACGAAACAAGAATTCAACATCAACAGCACGCCTGAAAAGTCTGTACAGGAGTACGTTTATCTAGGTCAATTACTCACTGGTGACTATGACCATGAGAATAAAGAAGGGTTGGAGTACGGCAGATATTACCAAATGCCGACTGGGAGCTAACTATTTTCGTTGAAAAGAAGCATGTACATACATTCATCGCATTTTACGTGTGCTAACATATGGGGCTGAAGGTTGCAGTTAACAAAGAATCTCGTGAAAAAGACAAGAACGCCGCTAAGGGCGATGAAGCAAAAAAGGTTAGCCGTCACGTTAAGAGACAGTAAAAGAGCTGTGCGTATAAGATTGCAAATGGAGGAAGGTGCTATTCTAGTTGACAATAAGAGAAAAACTAGGGCTGGGCAGGCCATGTAATGGGCAGGGTTTATAACCGGTGGGCCATTCGAGTTACAGAATCGGTGCCAAGGGCCATGAAGCGCAGTCGAGGGTGGCAGAGTATTAGGTGGGGTGGCGAAATGAGTAAACTTTCCGGCGCAAGTGGGAATCAGCTAGCGCAAGACATGGATAATTTGAGATCGTTGGGAGAGACATTTGTTCTGCAGTGGACATCAATGTAGGCTGATGATGATGACGACGACAATGATGATAATGATTATGATCAAACATCATACCAGATTGATCAACCTACCCTTTAATAACTCAAAACAAAATTTATCGAACTGCCTGAAAAACATGTGCTAAACACGTACCCTTCCAACGCGGCTGAAGCCGACTACTCTGCGTAATGGTGCCAATATAGAGCGCACTGTTACAAGTCTGCGTTAAGAAGAATAAAAATACTTTTGGGGCTTTACAATATGGCAAAACGTCAATCTCATTATGTGTACGCCGTAGTAGGCGACCTAGAAATAATATAGGTGACCTGGTGTTCTTTACCGTGCACCTAAATGTAAGTACAGAAGCGTTTTATGAGGCAGCCCGGCAAGAATAAAATGCTCAACATTTAGCTCAGAATCGCAAGGCCATAGCAACTGAGTTACCGCAGTGGGTGCAGTCAAACATGACAGCGCTCATAACTGAACCAAGTCAGGCGTTCCCACGTTGTATGCCATATAGTCAAGTTATAAATATAGCAAGTGGTTCTTCGTTTAGAGAAGCAGAAAGCTGAGCTATTTGGTAAGGATACATAATGCAAAAAAGGGTAAGGCGTGCAGACAAGGACACAAGGGAAGTGAACAACACGAACGCTGACCACGGTTCAGCGGGAAGAATAGCCCTAATCCTCTTGGCATGCCCAGTTGATGACTGAAGGAAGCCGCACATCATTTGAACCTCCAATCGGTTGTCCACTGCTCTACCCTTTTGTGCATGCGTGCACGCCTTACCATTTTTTGCATTATGAATCCATTCTTGTTCTAAGTTATCTTAGTAGAAGCACAATGTTTAAGATATAAACCGTCTGTGCCTACAATAACGTACGTCGTTATTGGCCACCTTTATGATTGTAGCGCTTAAAACGTAGGCTCAGGAGATGTAACACTTCCGAGATCATTGAATAAAGATTACACGATCACTTTCAAACAAGATTTTAACTAGTTAATACTTCCTTGACTCGCAGCCTAACTGCACACAGGAAAACTGCGCACTGCTATTGCATAGCCTTTTTTTTCCAGGGACCAGGATTTGTTGGCTATCCGGCAATTAAAGAAGTGGCTTTATTTGCAGAGAACAGCACTCATCATAACTTCCAGGGTGCCAGTGCTTAAGATGTTATCGCTGTGGTAGCATGCTCCGCACTTTCCTAACATTATCTCCCATCACACTGAACTTTCAAAGAAGCGACCTAAGAACATACTCCTATCTTTTATAGTCGAGTGTCTTAAGCCTGTCAGAACAATTTTTTAGGTGTAAAAGAACAAGATCAGAGAGTGGAGATGTTTACTATCTGCGTCAGCGCAAGAGATCCCGCAGTGGAGCAACACACTCAAAATCCAGCTCGACTTCGCTTGGCCAAAGGGCCATTGCTTGCCTCAATATGCACACAATGAAACAAAAGGTTGGGGAGTTTTTGACCCTAGTGTTCTCTTCGCACGTCCGTTTACTCAAAATTGCTAATCGCTAGCAAGCTCGTAATTTCGAAAAAAGAAAGACAGACGGCAGCTTTACTCTACTTTCGCAATTGTTTTGCAGACTACTGGAGTAGACACCCAAATTTAGAAAGGCGAGTGCGCTATGGCATTTTTGTATACAGGTACTCCTTGTCCTCCCTATCGCCATTTCTTATCATCTTATTTGTCCCTCTTGCTCCTTTTTCAATGCAGTATAGCAGGCCAGAACATACTATAGCACAGGCCGACCTCTCTGTTGCAGAAATTGCGAAGAAGGCTAAACTGCCCACTGTGGCTCTCAAGCAGATCACAATACACAACACAGATCACAACGTTTGTATTGTTCGTGCGCTAACCGATTCCATGTTTGCACGGACGGTTCAGTTTCAGAAAGTTCGACGGCGCCATTGTTACACCATCTCAATCGGTAGTCATCCAGTTTACGACTACACACGTCACGACATCTACAGGTTCCCAACTGGCAGCTCTTCGCGCTGCCGTGGAATACATTGAAAAAGAACCGCCTAGCAAATTCGCAATATTTTGTGATTCGAAATCATCCCTCCAAAGCTTGCGAGGTGAAAGACGTGGTAATTACGAACATCTGCTGTCCCAAACCAACGACATTTGCCATTGCACTTTTGAACGAGGAGATGATGCAATCTTTCAGTGGTTGTCAAGACATATATTATGGCATGGTTGGTTCAAACCGCCGATGACGCTACCCGACGTGACGCGGCTGGAGCACAGACACTCCTTAAAGCTTTATTGAGAGTAGACGCTGCAAGAAAGCTTCGCATTCTCGCTTGTACCATCACGTAGAGTTACTTGCATACACCGCAGAACTCTAACCGTCGTCTGTACAGCCTCGAGCCATTACTGAAACCTAAATTGCCAGCAAACTTTTTACAACGTAATGCAACATTGTTGTGTCGGCTGTGGGTAGGAGTAGCATTCACTAGCTCCTACAACTATCGTATTGGAATGGTGGACTCACTGATGCCTACTTGTACAGTCTCAATCACACTTTATAGAGCAATCCCTCGGCCGATCTAGCCACCATATTCTTCAAAAAAAATGGAAAATTAAAATAAAGGCACAAATATACACCACAGGGAGACCACGAAATGTCATGCACTCTAGGGCCAAACGTAAGTGGAAACTTCAAGCTATCGCGAGGTAGTAGATGCGGATGCTAGCGCCGTCCGAAGCCGGCCACTCGACCACTCTAGACCAGTGTGATTCATACATTAGGTGTGGACAGAATAAACACCTACGCCTAATTATGACTCCGGTTAATGCTCGCGCATGAAACTTTCCAGCCATTTTTGGGGGTGTTTGCATCATTTGCAGTTACATAACTCTCCCCACTTGGAACGATAAGGCCAGCGTTGACATGTAATTGAGTTGACGCAGCGAATCGAAGAGTAAGGTGATATTGTTGGCTTTTTATGATAGCCTGATACATCTTAATACAAATATACATATCATTCTACCGCTCTTTCTTTCTATATATGGCATTTCCCTTTTCCCTAACCCGGAATAAAGGGTAGTAAACAGGGCGTTTGTCTCGTTGAGCTTCCCACCCTTCATTTCCTTGCTTTTTTCTGTACACACCAAGACGGTTAATGACAAGAAAGGTTTGTTTTAATATTTGTATATGCGGGTTTCAGGACCCGGCGATTACCACTATTATTGAAGGCAACAGTACGAAACCACAAATATGCAAACAATCTTCAGAAGTTAAGGACCGCGCAACTAGCTACTGAACAAAAGAAAGATTCGCTTCAACGTCAAGAGACAGCGGTGCGTATTTGAGGCCAAGTCGGTTGTCGCTGATTTTATAGCGTGAAATATAACGCAGGGTATTAACTCTGAGATAGGTGAAAATCACAGCGTGTACAGTGGCACCATGGCGCAGCCATCGGGTGGCCGACTGCACACATGCTACTACATGCAGAAAAATTAATTTCTGCGCTTGTGTTGGGCCCACCCAGCGCACTCAAGCTCCCCCCCTCTCCACCCCTCCTCTCCCCTCACTTTTTCAGTCCCTGGTGAAGTTGGTGCCTTCCCCCTTTCCCCGAAAAGTCATTTATGGCTACGCCCCTTGCAAGACGAAACACGTAAGCAACCCGCGCACTGTCAGGCGCACGGCGCACAATGTCACGTTCCATCAGCTCTGGCTAAATGGCCAAAGCTTGTTCTTGGTGAAGTCATTGAAACATTACACTTTCATATGCGGAAAAAAAACGGTAGATATGGCTCACACACAGGTGACAAGTACACGCAATTTGAATATTTGGCAGATGCGAATACCATTGCACAGTTGTCGATATATAATGCTTGAATGATTTTCGTAGACACTGCAAAGAAAATGAGCACATATCGCATCTTAGAAAGCATCCATTTACAGAAAATCGTATTCATTCCAGCTGCGCAACTTGGTCTTAAAGGTTTTGATTGGCTTTTTACCATCTGCCACGCTTCGATATATTTCTTGAAGGAATACGAGGAACGAAGGGTGGCATTTCGTCGGCACATTTCGGTTATTGTAATTACAGCTTATATGACTCATGCCTGAGCACCATTCCAATAAAATATAATCACATCTGCCGACTGTCCAAATTTGTTCGGCAAAATTCGGTACTTTGACCCATCCTATAGACTATACGGGCACGGTCATAAATACCCTTGAGAACTGCCTCAACAACACCACAAGAAAAAAAAAACACAAGGAAAAGCCACGTCATGCAGTACAGCCGCATAGTAACTGGCATTATTTGCTAGGTAGCTTGCCAAAGTTAGATTTAAATCCAAGCCATTTGTGGGTAGGCCAATGTAGGTCTCACTCAGTTCAATTCAGACCAAGACATGAGTTGAGGAGTGCACGTGAGGCAAATGTCTAATATGCGCAGACCCGCCGTGGTTGCTCAGTGGTTATGGTGTTGGGCTGCTGAGCACGAGGTCGCGGGATCGAATCCCGGCCACGGCGGCCGCATTTCGATGGGGGCGAAATGCGAAAACACCCGTGTGCTTAGATTTAGGTGCACGTTAAAGAACCCCAGGTGGTCAAAATTTCCGGAGTCCTCCACTACGGCGTGCCTCATAATCAGAAAGTGGTTTTGGCACGTAAAACCCCAAATATTATTATTATTAATATGCGCACCCTAATTAATAGCCGGGTTGTTTAGGTCAGATTCACCGTTATGCAGACGTGTTGTGCAATGAAACATAATAAAAGTGTAAGATGGCCACGGTTAAGGGACTTGGTAAGGGTTCCTTAATTATGCGCTAAGCCCACGCGCTGTATTCGATCACCGAATGATCACCGAGGCATCCACACAGAGCTGTTACTGAGATTTCTGTGGCCCCAAAAAACTGGCAATTTTGCCTCGTCGCCATTCTAAGGACGTCCCATCAAAAAGGGAAGGCTGTATCCATGCGTCCGCGTAGAAACGAATCGGAAAACGGGCAGAAGAGAAACCAAAGCAGATTTTACAATTCCGTTGGTCAGCATCTTGGGTAAGATGCAACAAAATAAGAATAAAAGGCGACAGAGCGACAGACGTGAACTCTTCTGACAAGTCAACGAAAACAGAAAGTGTTCCTTTCATTCCCACAGTCATTTCTTAACGCTTAGTCTATCTTTTTAACAAGATGCCTTCCGAATCCAGCAGGGCGGCCCAGAGCATGAAAGAAAAAAAAATTGTTATTGAAAAGACCTGTCACATCGCGAGGTACGCAAAGTAGATGTGACTGGAAAAACGCCGGGAAACAATATATGTAGATAACAAAAATAGAGTTTGCATATGATGTAGATATATATGCAGATAGCTTCTGACAACGGGGCTCGCGCTTTAGTGCAGTCAAAGTCTGCTGCGCGTGGCACATCGATCGCGAATTTCTCAAAGGCGCATTCGCTTTTTATTTCTCCTCCCATTGCGAGTTATAAACGAGAGCATTGCCATCGTTTAAGAAATAGAAATACGTTTACTGCTTGCATAAACAGTGGAGGAATCTTCTAATGGCTTTCCACGTGAAGACATGTATGTCGCTCAGTTCGGTGGGGGTACTGAAAAAAAGTGTACTTCTTTGAACTTTAGGAGGTGTTCAGTCATAGCCAAAATCTGTGACTAAAATGTAAAGAAGCAATAACATAGAAGCCTACTTTCCCAATTAAAATTTGCTCTGGTTCGTAATTGAATCTATATTAATAGCGCTTGGCACCGGCTGGTTACAGGTGCATATAAATAAAATGTTATATGTGGCTCTGCTATCGTAAACACCAGAGACCAGTGGTGCTGGGGAAGGCCAGTAAAGTAGCACCATGCCGCACATTTAGTCTAACTTTTCCTGGGCTTCCACCAGCTCGACTGGTCTCTGGTGTTTGCGGTAGCAGAGCCACGCATACTTTTTTTTTCCACTGCCAGAAAGAGAACTGCCGAAGGAAGCGCGTGGGTTTTTATCTGAGAGCAATGACGTCCCACCATCTGTCCCAACCGCCCCACTCCTTCTCCCCCGCTAGGCTCCATCCACCTTCGCCGCGTCGCTATGCTCCGTGATGCTATTTTTACAGTCGGCTTTCACTCTCTCTGAGCGCTCTCTCCCGCAGCTCGGCGAAACTGCGGACGTCAAGAGAAACCCAGCGAGGTTCTAAAAGCTCCACTGTAAAACCTAAGAACAGCGCATGTCCGTAGGCTAAATATCAGGCAATACCAGCACTTATGATCATTAAACGACTTGAAGTATCAAAGAACATACTCTGCTGCATGGAGGAAAACCTTGACAGGAGTCAGTTGCACTTACCATAAAATAAATTCTACAAATGACTGGGCGTTCTCATACAAGCCTGGCTAGCTGATCTGAATATTCTCTCGAATAGACCCTTGTACAAGCAGGGTATACATAACGCAGTAAGATGTTTTAGGAAAGTAAATATTTGTTTCTATTATTTGTAAAGAAAGAACCATGGTATTTCTAAAATATGCCTCTGACAGACAACAGTGCGAGTTACTAAGCTCATTCAACTGTCTCTGCTTGGCAAATTTTATTGATACGATTAATGACTCGTTCACAATCAGAACTACGCAAAAACAAACAAAAATACACCACACAGTGCTATAGGAAAGAATCGACAGGACTTGGTTATTTTTGTTTGTCGTGTGTATTTTACGTTAGTGCATGCCTGTTTCCTTTCTTGCACTTTTTTTCAAATATAGGTAACATGAATGTGCACGCATATTTCATTCATAAATGACTAATCTTCTCTTCCAGAGCGTTATCATTCAAGCAGAGTTAACCTAACATTGGGAAACATAAGTGACATCTATTTTACTGTACTCTATTGAAATTCACATTGCCGCACATAACCTCCGACGCATGTCCATATTCAACTCCTCCCAAGACATGTGCATAGATAACACCTCGAAGATACAATACCGTGTGAAAACTTCCGACGCATGCGCAACTTCTACTCCTCCCAAGACCTGTGCATGAATATCAATCTTTTATTAATCATATTTTACCTACTCGTTAGGTAAGCACGTTCCTTGTTTGTCAAACATAAGACGCATCACTGACACAAATTTCTTTCTCATTTCCAATGTGAAAAGATGCTAAGATTTTGCGTTCGTATCTGGTCTTGCCCTTCACCGAAATGGTCACACGACCGAACAATGGCGCACTATTTTTGCACTTATTGCAAACGCGGTAATGAACAGCCAAATTGCTTCCCTGGTCCCCGTTTAAGGATAGGTTATGTTCTTGCAAGCGCTTATTAACCCACCTACCTGTTTGGCCTATATCGACTTTATCAAAAGCCAACGGAATGCTGTAAACAACTTCAGTGTTGCACTTGATGAAGGATGACACGTGTTTAACTTTACAGGCCACTCTCTTCGTCCCCTCGTTTCCAATTCTCCCGCAAATGCTAGCCAATTTGCAAGGTGCAGAAAACACAACGCTTACACCTTGCCTTCCAGCCACCTTCTCCATGCTGTGGGAAATTTTATGTATGTATGGCATTACTTCTAGTTGCTTTCTTCGCTCTGATGTCGGTGACTTCTGGCCTGCTAGACCCTTTGCTTTCTGCGAACCGGCTTCAGCAACAGCCTTACTGAGTGAGAGAGGGAAACCTGCTGCAAGCAGCCTCTCAACCTGCTGTTTCAGGCTATACGCCATGCGGTGGCAGCAGTTCTTCTGTACAGCGTCCAGAAGGCGTCCAACCGCTACAGCCCTCTTCATAAGTTTAGACTGATTAGAATCATGCGGCATTAGCGCTTTTTTAGTCCGGGGTGAAAACATTCAGCAGACATGGTCACTGCCATGAAAGGCTAGTTGTAAGTCGCGGAATCTAATTCCTTTGTTATCCGGCAGTTCGTAGGTGAAATTTAAATCGCGAGAGAATTCCTTAAAACCAGACAAAATACCCTATGCTATACTGTCTACTATGTCGCCTGGTGAAAGCCTTAAAAAGATTTTCAAAAATCATCAACGTATCTAAATACACGGACCACATGATCGTTGTTCAAGGATGTGGCAACCAGGTTGCCAATTTTTGCCAAGAAAATACTGCATAGCGCTCGGGTAACGCCTGTCATGTGTTTTGGTAATAATTTTTTTACATTCAATAAATCTAACATGTTTACATCACTCGGCATGCAAGTGCGTTCTTCCTGACTGTAACGAAGTGTTTGTGGTACGTGTTGTTTTGCCTAGGTGTACAACGTGTTCTAGAAGCGTGTCTACTTACTTCGTTTCTTCGGTTTGTTGACTGCAGCTTTGCTGTGATGCTGTAGGGGCAAAAAAAAAAAAAACGTCACGAATGAATTCTTCAGGCCATCAGGTTTCTCGTTCGGACCTTTCAGGACAGGTCACTGATTTGAAGTACAAATGAATGAATGAATGAATGAATGAATGAATGAATGAATGAATGAATGAATGAGGTCAGATTGAGAAGATAGTTACGAGAACTAAAATGGTACGTCTGGAACAAACTCAGAGGCTGCGACGTGTTAGGGTACTTGTAGGTAATAGCACATCGTCGGCTTTAGGCATATACAGTATAAAATGAGCATATAAGACAGAAAACTAGAAAATAACGATTAGCTCGAATTAGGTAAGAAGCCCTTATTATTTAAAAACCATGTGTGTGGTCTAGCTTTATTAGAGGAAAATGTTTCCATCGATATGAGCTGGATTGCGAAAACAGCATTTCTGCATGTTTCTTTTTTCACCTCGAAATTTAAAGTGCCCACCACAATCTTCACGTACGGCATTGCCAGAAGCATGAGTAAGAGTGATCTTAACTTGATTTGAACATTGTGAAGCAGTTTTCTTGCAGAAAAAGTGACTGGCAGAAAGCACTTACTATAGATTAATAGGTTAAATCACCTCAAGAGAGCGTAAACTTTTATAGTGTTTTTTTTTTCAGACGGCATATCGGAGCGTTAAATGATGAAATGACATTCTTAAGAGAATGAGCACGAGGAGATGGATGAAATAAAATTTGCTTTCAAGTCAATTGGTATAATTATTGGCAAACTAACCATGCACTGAATTCAGCAGGCATAAGTACAGAAGATGTCCTTCAGACATTCGTGATAGACAATGACATCTACATGATAGCCATAAGACAGAAGTTTTCTCAAAAATAAGCCACAGTGCACACTCTTGCTAGCTAGCGTACATATCGTTTTTCGGAGCCTTCTTATCTGTGTAGGTTAGTGGTGAGGTCGCCCAAAAATATCATCAGACTATGTGCGCGACGGGCACGTTATAGCAGCGTTTCCTTTCTTCCTCATCGAAATCTCTGCTCAAGAGAAGCGTGCAAGTAATGGAAATTCTTCGCATTTTTATGTCACTATGCTTCACGCTGACTAGTTATCCTTCACGCATTGTAGCGTAAAATAAATCGCCAAACAAGACAAAATTGCTGCACTAAATTGTAACAGATAACAATAGCGCGAACACCCCAGTCATATCGCTACATACCCCAGCGCCTTCTTGTTGATACATCTGCAGTGGGCACCTTCCTTGCTATCGCAATATTAAGTCACATAGGTTTGCCTATACATCCTGAATGGTGAGTCAAATTTCGCACTGATGGAACAATTTGTCAGCTTATTTTGTGTTTTTATAGGGCGTTCCGCAACCATACATATACATTGCGCGATACCACACAAAAAGGTATTTCATTTTCTCAGCCAACCTGTCCATTTTCTGGGCTGCAGAGGAGGCTATGCCATATAGTGCAAGCGTTTTCAAAAGCGATGTCTTTCTGTTTGAACCTCTCCGGGCTCTGTAACGATGGCAGCTGCGGCATTGGTGTTCTCCAGCCGAAAAGTGCAACCAGTCACAGAGGAGGACGCGCGATGCGCACCCCTCTAGGTTCCTTGCACATCCACGAGATGCCGCTTCCCTCCGGGCATCAATGGCAGCGGAGGCATCAGCCGTGCGTGGGCAAGAAAACAAAAGAACCAGAAAGCTTGCCTTCGCGCACCTGTGGCAGCGCAGGCAGCATCGCATTAGTTTCTGTACAATGCCTGAATAAACCTTCTGTGTTAATTCGTGCAAACATTCATTAAACACAAACTCGTGTTACGATTCTATATGCACTCACCCAAAAATTCGCTATCCTTATATTCAATTTCATTGGATCGGCTGCATTTTTCTTATACTCCCTACAAAATTGTAAATTTCTTATTTTTACTTTAGAATTAGCAAATAAAACCAATGCAGTTTCCACTAAACAATATCTAAATGTTTTCTCACGCGCTGAAATATTTGTTCGCAGGGGAGTCAACACGTGCTGACAGAGTCCTGACAATTGATTCATAGCTACATGCAAATTTAGCTGATAGTTGAAGTGTAAGAGCGCTGCAAAGTTGTCGTGTACAGACTTCTGAATAATTTATGGAAAATATGTCCAAATCCAGCAGCGTGCAAACTATGTGTTGCTTGATAAAAACAAAACCTATAAGTACAACTTATGGCTGCGATCTCATTCTCGCTAACTTTTCATAAACTAGAGCCACCAGAAAGCAGGATTTGAAGCTTGCAATAAAATCATGTGGCGTTACTCAGATTGGTAGTTGGTAGGGTTACACATGTGTTTGTGCCCTTGCGTTTTTGTTGAATACAAAAAGAAAACAAAAAAATCAGAAAGAGGATGTTAAATCGCCTCCAATTACAGAAAACAAATTGAGTCTCTGCGAATTCAACGATGCCGCCGTCAATCCACCAGGGCTTTTACGGAGGAAATTGTCCGTGACACAATTTAGCAGTGGAGCCCCATTCGGTTAAAGGAAATTTACGATGCCGACCTCCTTCCTGTGCATTGAAACTGAAAATAATCAATCTGCCGTAGGCTCCATTAAGAGTAGCATGGCTTGTCTCAAATTATAGGGTTCTCCGAGTACGGGTTCATGGCTTAGTTGGTTCGACATACTAAGGTAGCAACGCCGGGAAGACAATGGAGCAAGAAAATGTAATACGGACGTTGCAAACGCTTAACAAGCAACCGAGTTTTACTGCCGATAAACCGACCTTTGTAGGTACTAGATGTGCGTTTTGATGAAAAAACAAAAAGACAATCAACAGCACCAGAGAAAAAGCAATAAAATAAGGATGGGACACCACTTCTGGACAATGATCGTCAAAAGCAGTGAGTGGTGCTTGCCTATCTTATGGTGTCCGTTTTACGTTTCTTGTGTCCTTGTCTTCCATGCGCTGCCGCCTTGGCCTAGAGTTCTACAATTCAAGTTCTCCACTCTTCCGTTTTAGTAAACACAGTGCTACTCGGGCCGAGTATCCGGTATCATACCATATTGTGAGTTCACCTTAACGCTGGAGACTGGGTCGCTGGACTAGAGCGGCATACTTTGAGGCAACGGACTGGTGCGAAAAGTAGCTTTGAAGCGAGAATAGAACATGGTGCTCGCCTGTCATACGTATACACGTTTACGAAACACGCATCGATAGGGAATAGTTTAATGTAATAAAACGATACTCAAACAAACATAAAGAAAGCTATCACCAACAGAATTCCAATCTCTAACCTGCACGCCGGAACTTGTTTTTTTATTAGTACATGAAAATATCTGTAATATTAAGGGACGATTATTTACAACACTTTCAGACGCACACAAAAACGAAAAATAAGCGCGAACTGTAATACACTCCTTAATGTGTGTTCTTAAATCGGACAAACAGGCACAAGCGTCCAGTTACGAAATCCATTTAGGGACCCGCCGTGGTTGCTCGGTGGCTATGGTGTCGGCTGCTGAGCACGAGGTCGCGAGAACGAATCCCGGTCGCGGCGGCAGCATTTCGATGGGGGCGAAATGCGGAAACACCCTCGTACTTAGATTAGGTGCACGTCAAAGAACCCCAAGTGGTCTAAATTTCCGCAGTCCCCCACTACGGCGTGCCTCATAATCAGAAAGCAGTCTTGGCTCATAAAAACCCATAATTTATTCATTTATTTATCCATTTAGGGAAGGAATCGAAGGTTTCGACCACGCCACGCACTTGAGCTGCCTCTTCTCGAAAGCTTATACCTTGTCGAGAGGGGAGGAAGCGCGTGATCTTGCGTCGCGCGCAAGGCACCGGGGGCAGGTGAGGGAGCGGGTGGGGGAGGGGAGGCCATTCTCCTCAGGGGGCCGCGTATGACGCGGCCACACGGACCCTAGCTTGAAAGTCATCTGCGAAGAGTACAGCGTCTACCTGTACCTGTCTACATGCAGCCTTAATGTCAGGTCGCTCGCTTCTGCTGCCGCGATTTCTCACGCCAGCGTTTAGACACCGAGATTCCACGGTCGTCGAGTGAGAAGTGTTCTTGTTCACCCTTGCGTGCTTGGCACCATGCTTGTTAATTTAGTTAGTGAGCCAATGTTTAAGTCTATACGGTCGATAAAGCTACTATCGTCATTTCGTGTAGCCGTCTACTAATTTGTCATCGCAATCGATGCTTTGTCTTTCGGACGAAAATGCTCCTTTTTTCTTGAGGAAGCTCCAATGTCAGTAAAACGGGCTTTGTAGATGTATACAGTGCTCACCAGCGGCTCTCTTAAATGTCTCACGACATCTTGCCCTGTTGGCAAATGACAAGTACAATGCGGCAGAGAAATTCATCATTGTCTTAGGTCAAGCGTGCCTACCGATCGACATGTTTGTGTTGTCGTATATCTAAATTGGAGGAGCGTCGGTGAATGCAACTGTCCGCCAACGGCCGCAGCACTTAAGTGTATGCTTAAAACATGGTGCTTGCCGCTTCTTGTGTGGACACCGCACGCACGACAACAATGGTTTATTTCATATATGTCATGCGAAAGCCGAGCTCTAGAGTCATGCTTTCTCGTCAGACTTGTCTGTTCCTTAGCCAGAAGTGCTGAGCGCGTGTAGTCGGTCTCGGCCGGTAGCCTAGGCCTAACCGTCGGTGAAAAGAAACCATCTCGGAGGAGTGTCTGGCGAAGGCTAAAATTTGGGTATATGAGCTACAGAAGCTTTCTTTTTTTCATATTAAAGGATTGTGCACAAAAGCAAGCGGAAACGCAAGAATTTCCTGAGCTCCGTTATCGGTGTGGTCATGTCAATCAGGAACAGGCTTCCGGTGTGGTCCGTTCGAACGCGTTCGAACGGCTTTGTAGGGTGCGTTTATTTCGTGTGAACTGCTCAACATGGCAAAATCTTGCAGTCCTCCATCACGACATCGCCTCCAAACATCGAAACAATGGGATAAAATTGTTAAGGCAACGCGTCGCGGATGTGACGCAGAAATAAGCAGCGCAGTAAACGTGCAAAAAACTGTGTAACATGTTCTGCTGCTGAGCATTCGTTCATGCCGCCTGGATTCAAAAAAGAAATAAGAGAACTGCACAACAAGGCGCTTTCTGAATTTCCGTATTTTGGTTCGATGACATTGCTATCGGCACAGTCGACAAAGAAAGACGAGAAATGAAAGCGATCTTCAGTGTCGCATAAGGAAACATAAGCGTAGAGGAGCAGCTCATCAACCTTTTATTCCATGCTACGAAACGGAAAAGCACTTCTGACCTCAATATATGGCGATTTTTTAAAGGCGCCCTGAACCCCTTCTTATCGAATTCTAGAAAGGCAGTTGAGGGGAAAATAAGCTATTTCAGAAATACTTTGCCACATAAAGTACTTGAATACGTTCAGCAGAAGCGGACTTATTGGCAGTCAGACACGGCATCCGCTGTGGTCCCGTCCCTTCTTCAATGCCATGCACTGCGAAGGCTACGCCGCAGTGGGACGTGTCCAGAATGCTCCGCCTTCTAAATGTCACCGTGGCGAGCATTTCAAATTTCATTTCGGACACGTCAGGACTTCCGCCTTTGTTGCGAACGACGCGCTAGACATAAGCCAAACGCGGTTGGCCTCAGCGAGCCGCAGTGCGCTTAGCCAGTGTACTCGTGGCGGCACCCCGCGGCGGCCTTGGTTACTACGCCACGTAGGACCGCAGCTTGATGTTAGCTATCAGCCAATAGCAGCCGTAAAGGGGACTGATGAAATTGTGCGTCCGATGACGACACAGTGTGTCTAGAAGAGAGCGAGGACAGGGTCTGCTGCTGAAGATAGAGCGTTGCAGTGACCCGCTTGCGAGCTCCGCGCGGCGCGTGCGACAGCAAAACTTGGCCGAGGTGCTGACAGCAGCGCATGCTACCCGAAGACTATGTTATTTCACCAAGCCCGAGCGGTGGTTCAAGGCCCCTTTAATATAGCAGACTAGTATTTCAGGGTGAAACTCAATCAAGAGTTTATTATTCAACGGCGCCGAATTTTTACGCACTGAAGCCAGTGCGGCTCAAACATCGCCAGTGCAGGTTCCAGCATGCACCAGAGAACCCCAGAAAGTACTGCCGTGGTCACACCTACTATTACGCGTAAGCGTTGTAGCGGCGTAGCCAGTGCGGCTTTCAATGCGTCTCAGCTTTTTTTTCCACGAACTCATCAGAGACCCAACGGCTACATTTGAGCAACCGTATCCAAGAGCGATGCGGTTCCAAATATGAGCTGGTTTCACATAGGCAGGCGCTGGAAGGCGCTAGTTTTTGGCGGATATACTGCTATATCTTTTAGTGGATGTACCGCTATGGATTACAGGGTTGTTTACATCCGATTGAGCAGAAGAGGTATGTACAACAATTTGCGTGTCTTGCGATCTTCACACATTCAGAAAATATTTGAAGTACGAAAACGGCAGCTCGGCCAACCCGCCAAACGAGAAAGACATATGGCGCAACTACGTCGAGAATATTTTAAGAATGTATGGAGATAAATAATTTATGTAGGGTACGCGAAAATACAGGACAACGCTATTTCGCCAGTGAAGTGCATTCTAAAGCAACGTACAAGACGTACGTTATCCCAGTACCAAATCGACAAGGCAATATTTGGCTTTGCATGCTACATGAGGTGTTTGCACAAGATTGCGCTCAATGCTTTGTGTTGGCGAATTAGAATCTCTAACAGAAATATCTCTCTGTAATAATGTTAAGAGGGAGCCTCCTTCATCAACGCCTTTTATGTATATAATTGTGTAAGAAGGGTAGTACCTCTACTGTCTTTTTAGGCCAAATGTTCGAACACCTTTACAACTTGTTTGTAGCAAAAAGAGCTGGGTTGAACTCACACGCAACATGTTTTACGAGCTATGTGTGGGTTTTACTGACGTTTACAGTAGCTCGGAAAACCCTTCATTAACGTTCTCTCTAGTTCAATGCTAAAAATGGTCTTTACTGGGACGCTGTCCAATACGACAGATAATTAGGAACATGTTAGCGTTCTACTTATCAGCAATTGAAATTTTGTGATCACATTCGCGGGGGCTTTCACCAGGTGCTATTCTCTTACTGCTGCCTAAATACGTCGTTAGCGCTAACCAGTGCTCTTACTTGATATTTATTTTTATTTATTTTTTTTATTTAACAATACTGTAGGCCTTTGCACAGGCCCAAACAGGAAGTGGATTGTAATATATACACATGAGCATGGGAAAAAGCGAAAAGCGAAAAAACTATTCTCCTGTACGGATGTTCTTTCATTAAACCAAACGTAAGTCCCAAGGAAGCAGTCAGCTTGGTTTACTCCAAAGGTAGCAGGGTCTTGGCGAAAACTCCGTCGGAACCTGCTTCAAAAGCTTTTGAAAAGTCTCAATAATGTACTGTCAGATATTTCATCGCGTACTCTTTTAGGTTGAGCGCCTCACTCAATGTTTATTTCGGAGACATCTGGATAATGAAGCCCGCAGCGATGGCTCATCAGAGAACCATTTCCGAAGCGAAACTCATGTACCTGTAGATTTATCAATAGGGATGTATTCTCCTTTACAAATACCTTGTACAAGAACTAATGGAAACCTTTGGGCTATCTCAAAAGAGCGGAACTTACTACTCCATTTGCCCCTCTGAACTCAATTCCCCTTTCTATTGATGCAGCCGTTATAACCCCGGCGAGCAATTAGAGAAACGTCTTTATTATCCCACGCTCTTTCCTTTCAGGAACAGCGCAATGATTTTTCGGAAGCAATATTAATATTTTCGTGCGTGTCCTAAACTTTACTCTCGACTCCTGTTAACCTTTTACACATAAATAGCGAAGGACTGCGACTAGTCTGTGGATGATCCGGCGTAGTGAAAACGAAGACATTCAAAGAGATAAGGCTTACGATAACAAAAAGAAAGCATCTGCCTCATCTCTGGTGCTTTGTGCGCCTTAGAACAGTTTGACACAGTGCAACAACACCACAAGCGGCAATTACGCCGCATTACCAAAGGAAGAGGTATGCCTTGAGCTTATAGTTTGGCAGCTGGTTTCTCTGTATACAAGTGCGAACCGCAACCATTACTGTACTTCTGTTTGCACAAGATAGGAGAAAGAGAATATGGGGCCTACACTATTTCACAGCAGTCCAGTTCATCTGCAGACTATACGAATATATTTTCTCTGCCTCAACGGCTGCTAATTGGATGTCTCTGCAGGTGTTCACAGGACAACGATCATCCAAATGCCTCGTCATCCTTCACACTGCAGCTGTTTCGTCTTCTGTTACACTAGCTGCAACAATTCATTTTCATGATTTTTGCCCCACAACACTTCGTTGCAATTAACTACTTTACACGATTGAGGTAACATATTGTTCGCTAAGCTATTCTTGTTCTCCTACTGTAATAAAACATGAAATAATTTAGATGGTTGACTTCGAAATTACACGCGTTTTCTTCTTCTGGACACGTGTTGGTGAGCGCATATTCATTCATTCCTGTTTTGCGACGAATCATGTCGTGTGAACAAGTGATTTCCATTTATTTTGTCTTCTTGGCTCTACCACCGCCACATACAAGACAGTGCCGCATAAGAGGAAAGTTTTCTTTCATAGTTCCTCTTCGTGCATGAGCACAGCCACACATAGCGGTGTGTTGCATCAAGTTTTTATGTGCCAATGAAAACGTGCAGCCCTTGCAGTACTTTTACTTATACAAAGACAGGTAAATTGAAGCTTAGAACGACAGAAAGTTGAGCTAGTTTACTTAGCTAGTTTACCTAGCTATTTACCTAGCTGAGCTAGGTAAATTGAATTAAATTGAATATTGGGCCCACGGTTGCTTTAACTTTTCCTCACAACTAATTACTCTGTTTAGCGAGACATCTCTTCGGATGGTGAATCAAGCAAAATTTTACTGCATGCTTTGAATTTATTCTGTGGTTTCGCTTGCCAAAACCACGATTTCAGTGTGAGGCACGCCGAAGTGGGACGTACCTGATTAATTCTGACCACCTCGGGATCTTTAACTTGCCCCGAATGCACGGTACATGGACGCTTTTTTTTTAATTTTGCCCATTTAAATGCGTTTGTCTTGACCAGGATCTGATCCCGCGACCTCGTGCTTAGCAGCGAAACACCACAGCCGCTATGTCACCCTGGCTCGTAGTGGATACCATTCTGACGCAAAAATACCTGGACAAGTGGGAGCTTGCTTTCGCTGGCCGGAAGTAATTCTTGAGTAATTCGACACAAACAAGCACACTCGTCATGCATATCTTCACCGCAAATTTGTGAGGAAATACAGCCTGCTAGTCTGTTGCTGAGTGGCTATGGTGTTGGACTGCTGAGCACGAGGTCGCGGGATCGAATCCCGGCCACGGCCGCCGCATTTCGATGGGGGCGAAATGCGAAAACACCCGTGTACTTAGATTTAGGTGCACGTTAAAGAACCCCAGGTGGTCGAAATTTCCGGAGTCCTCCACTACGGCGTGCCTCATAATCAGCATGTGGTTTTGGCACGTAAAACCCCATAATTCATTTTTTTTAAACAGACTGCTAGTCTAAACTCGCATAACAAAAAGGCAGATGTCATGATGCATATATATGAATATGCCGAAATTTCTAAATAATCATGTTCACGCTAATAAATTCTCTCGCAAAGAGTTGAAGATGTATTTCGTTAACCTATAACATATATATTCATGTATAACGATGCATATAAATGACCATGTTTTCTTTCTTGCCTTTTTTGTTTTATTTGTACAAAAATGTCTTGTTCATTCTTAGATATCCTGTCATAAGCATGTATCTGAGTTTTCAAATTTATGTCTACTTTATGTTTAGTAAATTTCTGCTTAAGTTTTTTTATACCAAAAAGGTTACTGTTATCGCGCTTCCATGTATAACGCCTCCTAGGTCCAGTCAAGCTGCTGACGGCAGCTTTTAGCCCGGGAGGACGTTTCTAGACTGTACTATAAGAAAAATAAACTTGAACTTGAACTTGAAATAGAACACAGATCACATACCGAAACCGGCTTGCTTCAGGGACGCAATTAGCGAATTTTTCTTGTTGTAAACGTTGTTCACGCTATTCCCGTATTGCATAAAGCAATGAAAAAAAATAATATGGTTGACTTAAAAATTACCCGCTGCGTTCTTTGCTGAAGCCCTGTTATATTGCGCTATTTCCTCTCAAGTCATGAACTAACCAGCCTAAATGCTTAGAATGCCTTATAGAATGTTGTGTGTTTTTGTTACACACAAACATTACCGCTCTTGTCGTCCTTTTTTCCTGTCTGTTTTACTTCTATTTCATAGTAAACATATTCTTTAGTAATTACTTCTTCATGCTGTCGCCATTTTAGACTCTCAATGTGGACCTAAATTTATTCAACTCGATCATTTTCGTACGAGACAACTTTACAGTATGCTAGCTCTTTCAAGCTACAACTTCTGTACCTTTGCTTCGGAATACAGTGGAATCCATAAAAGCATACGCTAACAAATCAACCATTTACGCAGGAATGTCTGCTTTACTACATGGTGTTCGGGTTTTTTTGTTAACCTCTTTACCTTTCTACCACCTTGCTTTCATCTGAATACGCACCGGGATATAAACTACAAGCTCACGCTCTCTCAGACTTGTAACAAGCGAAACTCAGGCCCTAAGCAGAAAGTAGCGCGCAACTTTACGACCGTCTTTCTTACTACGGAGCATGCTGCAACCTTCAAGAAAACAACGCTGTCTGGAGAACACTACTGGTTACTCCGGTAGTCGTAATATTGCCGGGCGCGCTTGTTCTTCATTCATTCCTGATCGACGAAGCTCGGGTCTGCGGGGGCTATCAAAGCGAACCCAGCTCGCTCGTTTTCGGAGCAGATGCTAGCAGGAGTGATGGAACATCAAAGTGTTGCAAGGTCTAATATATGTTCGTAGGTTTATCAGTGAGAGGCGCGGATGAAGGCGAGCGCAATAGGCTTGGCGGATGAACGGATCACACTGTTATTATCATGGCGGGCGCGGTTGCCGAAACTGATGTCCGATGTTCCTGTATACAACGCAGGTTACGGGCACATAGAGAGGCTGCCGAGCAGACGAACTTAGTTTCCTCGTAGTTTCGCGTGTCGACGTTACGAGACTAGGCCCCTCCAAGAGATGTAGCGTGTCTTTTAGTGCATGCCGCGGGGCTTACAAGCCGAAGTTATTCTTATCTCGGCGACGGTTGTGCACTATATCTTGCACTGAACTTTCCAAAGACGAGTATCATGCAGGTGGTTCTCTCACTAGTGTTGTTAAAATCTTTCTCACGTGCTTTCAAATTGTTTTCAATGTTTCTCTTGTGTATCTGTGTGTTTTATTGGTATATCGTATATATACTGCACGTAAACAGCTAGGGTATGCAGTACTGACCAGCAGAAGACATGCGATGTGTCTTTGTAAGTGCAGCGGTGATTAAACAAATATATTCCCACATTGAAGAAGGTGGCATCCCACCAAGACAAGATTTTGCCGTCACAGGTAGTGGATCACGTCCAATTTAGCGAAAAACCTACCTCGTGGTTGAACGACTGTATCAATAGATAAGTGTGAATTGTGTATAAGCATAAGAACTCGCTCTCATTTCACTCGAACGTAACTTATACATGCACACCGGTGTTTTGATATAACGCGAATTCATAAGCACGACATACAGGCGAAGCGTAGATATAATATTCATGCATAAAGAACAAGCTTAGACTGATATTGTTTAACATAACCCAATCTCATTTAGGGTGAAGCGAAGGTGAAGGAAACGTTCGAGATCGGCATCGCGAGCTTACCTTTAGCATGGCCCGTAAGCATTCGGCTATCGGTAGTAGAGCCGTCAGTTTTTGCTCATGTACCATTCTGGAAACGTCGTACTTATTTTTGCCGGCAGCTTGCTCTATACGCAGTGTATTACGAAGTGCTTTCGAAATATCTTCAAGATAAAGAAGACGGAATAGATTACTTCCTCTGGATTGTTTAAGAGCGCCCATTCCTGGGTTGACCGTCGGCGCCGGCGTAACCGCGCGAACGCAGGCGCCTTCGTCGTCGTCTTCTAGCGCAGCTGGCTCCGATGCCGCTCATCATGCCAGCGATCCCATAGTGTGTCTCCCTCTGCGAAGGCGCTGACGGCAGTGGCCCGCTGCCAGTCGTTGCGGTGATTTCGGTCTCAAATTATTTGCCTCAATACATTGAGAAATGAAAACACGTATAAAGCTGCACTCAGATTTCTCATTAGGGAGTATCGTATTCCTCTGCCATTTTTTACCGCACAGTCATGCATATGAGAATGAGCCGACGTAGTAATTAGTTTACTTACACATATGAAATAAACAACTTTTAAACAAAACGAGGCGTGTGATTCTTCCCACTGGAAGACTTAAAGCATACCATCCGATGTGCTCATGACCGTCTCCAAAATTGTAGGAACTGGACGCTGCGAATTCTTATAGCGTAATGAATTCCGGAAACAAACGTAGACAGCGAATCCGAACGGCTGAAGAGGTACACCTCCACGCCCTTAGTACACGTGGCCACTCGTGAAGTGAGTACTTGCGCTTCACCAGTGGGCTAGCATGAAGCAACCGAGTTCGCGCCATGATAGTGGTGCTTGCTTGATGCTCGCCCACCTGTGAGTCACAAGTTATCACGTCAACCATGGGTACTTATTAAGGGCGAGCGAATTCAGCTCTTTGGCAGTTCGGTTTCACTTTTCTCTGTGATACTGGCTGGAATTCATTATGGTGTAACAATTGGCAACTTCAAAATTTTGCGATTTTAGAACCGTGTATGAGCGCCTCGGATGGAGCGCTTCAAGTATTCCTTCCGGATCAGTCGGATGGTTCTTTTGGTTGAAAAGCTAATAGTCTAATTTGCGTAATTACTTGAGTAATTACTTCACCGAGTCATCATCAAATGTATGACTCCAACGTCAAAGCCATCTAGAAGAAATTATTCCTTTATCGCATCTACCTATTTTTATGGAACTTCCAACGCATTCCGTTATTCACCGAGTATAAGTACCGCAATACATGCACTTAGTAGCCTAAGCGTCAGCTACGAAACATTGTTCTGAAATACGTACTTCCATATATCTCAACAAAATAGCACTGTGCAGCTGACTGCTAAAAGATCTCAAATCCGAATCATATGGCCGCTATCAGTGTACTGCATGCAAGTATAGTGTGCCGCGAAATCAATTTATTCGATAAGATATACACAGTTTCAGGCGGAACTGCATTTTAACAAGCCTTATCAAAAAGCTATGAGGGAGAAATCATCTTGAGATGAACTTTCTACTACGAAGCTTGTGGTAGCTCAGGGTGAGATGTCTGCGCTTGTTTGAAGCTTCGCTGTCGCTGTTTTACAACCACTGCTACGTTTCCATTTGTGACCTGTATATACAAATGCTCGCCTCAGCAGGGATCATTTTCACTGCGTTCGACACTTCATAAGCATGTGCATGTACGTACGTCAGTGTAGGCATGTGCGCAATGTAAAGGTGACACGATTGTTTGAGCAACATTCTTAAGATCGACAGAAATCACATTTCGCAAGAGCTAGTATGTTGTCGTTTATTATCGTGTGAGCTATTTACACCACCACAGATATGCCGTAGTAACGCTTCACGGCGCTCACATGTCAATGTACATAACGTGATGCAAGCGTACGTGCGAGATGACATCAGTGAGGTGAGTTTCTTCTCTCAATGACATTGCGTTGGACAAATCCAGTGTTAACGCAAATCTTTTTTCGCCAGTTACGATTTAAAACACAGTGATAACTATTAAGGTAATGATAAATTTCAGAAAATGCATGATAAGTACGTCACCTACAATAACCACAAGGGTGCCCTGCTGCAACTAAATAGGCTCGTTGCGGGACGAAAATGTCGTCGCACTTGTGTGTTTTGTCAACGCGTAACCTTGATCGTTTTCACTGTTTTCTGCAACTACTAAAAAGTGAAAGAAAGCATGCGCTAACACGCTTTATGCATAACTTCGGCGGCACTGTAGTCACCAGAGCGACCTAGTGACTGGTACTGTTTTGTCAACTCCACGTGAAATTGTAAAACGCAAAGCCTGCCGGTTGACAAAGAGCGCTCAGACGTGATAATTCTTTTTTTTTCGTTTTAGTTTTTGTCTCCTTTATTTCTTGGACGAACCTGCAACACAACAGCTAGCTACCTTGTCCCTACTATCACCCAACTACCTGCTCTCCCTCCCTCTTTTGCACCGTATGGACATCCATAACCGTACTCTTATCACACACTAAGGGAGAGAATGGCGCTTTGTCAGCGTTGCCGAGGAAAGCGGTTGCTGCCCTCGCGAAGACAACTTGCCTTGTTGAATTTTTTTTCCTACTGCTTGATACATCCCTCGTTCAAAAATGGCCGATAAATTCTAGCCAATGTTATGAATATTCAATTCTGCCCGTTTTCTAACAGCGCTGGCATTCACTATAACCGGACTTGGGCTGTGAGTAAACAATGCTCCACCGCTGAAATATAAGCCACGTGAAGTATATATGATAGAGAATATACAGGATATCTTTTACCACGAGGATCGCGCTTTAAAAATTATACTGACCGCAATGGTGGACAACAAATTGCTGTACCCGATGTTACTCAAAGGGTTAGATTTCAATTTTTGAATGCGATGTAGCAGCATTTACTCGTGACTAAGTGAATTAGTGAATAATTGAAGGAATGCAGAAAAACTTTTTGACCTAGTTGGTGCTTGCCGGGAGAGGGGTGCAGAAAAATCACACACACTAATAAAACAAAGGACGACGAAACGGGTGGCGTCCTTAAATTAAGCAGCAATAAAATTTCACAACGTGATAGACGGAACAAATCTCGTAGTACGCGTGGACTTAGCCTTGAAATAGTGGCTGCCAAGGCTCTGCCCGAGCACCAGTAAGCGTACACTTTTTCAAAAGCGATGCAGTCACTGTGTCGTGGAAAAGACAAGCTGCGATGAATAGAACGTCGATCTGGACTGCATTTCTCGCTTCTTCTTGCTAAAGTAATATTTATATTTCCTGTTCGCAACAAGAACTGATATAATTGCTGAGAACATTCGATCGATGAACATAATTATTCTGTAGTAACATAAATTTTGCATATTTGTGACACCGAAATGCAGAGCAGTGAGTCAGCAAAATACTCTTCAAGGACGATCCAACCGCACGAATTTAAATATAGTGACGGACTGAATGAGCAGAACAAGATTATAGTGCTCATTTTTTCATTCTCGAAGAAGTACGTGGAATACTACTACTGCTAGAAAAAGTCAGCTATATTAAACCTCTGCCCTAGCTTGCGTGATATGTGCATACAGAATACCAAAGTAATGAAATTATCGCTTGATCAGGCAAACAGTGATGAAATTAAAAATTAAATTATGGGGTTTTACGTGCCAAAACCACCTTATAATTGGGAGGCACGCCGTAGTGGAGGACTCTGGAAATTTTAACGTGCACCTAAATATAAGTGCACGGGTGTTTTCGCACTTCGCCACCATCGAAATGCGGCCGCCGTGGCCGGGATGCGATCCCGCGACCTCGGGCTCAGCAGCCTAACACCATAGCCCCTGAGCAACGACGGCGGGTCGGGGACCAAATGAGAAGATTGCCGAAAGTAGACAGTTCTCTTTATTTTTGCTACTCAACAGTAAAGTTAGGAGAATGCTCCGAGAGTGCCGCTTGGTTACTTCTTGGCCTTCTGTTAAATTTTTTACTGTCGTAATTTGTTTTCTAACCTGGACAAACTAGAAGGCTGGAAACACAAACACGAGGACAGTGTAAGAGTTGATATGAAAGAGAGAAAGAAACAAAACAAAAAAAGAAGACGCGGAAAAGATTCTGAAGCATTGTCATGACATCAGCGTGCGCCTTCTTGCCAGAGGGCGATTGCAAACTAATACTGCGGGGTCTGAAGGTGGCGCGAGCACGCCGGCAATAATATGCTAATTGGGAGCCGGCTTACTTGAGCTCGTTTCTCAGGTTCGCTGTCTGCAGCGTGTGCTATGCACTTTATTTCCGATTCGATTTGCATTTCCGTCGGACCCGCGCACCCGATGGGAATGCTTGATACTTTTGGAGGTATTTGTGAAAGGAGGAGGGAGAGAGAGAGCGGGGCGAGGAATTATTAAAATCTGCAGGGAACGTTCTTCGCAAGCCGCCCGCCTGCTCGAGAAAGCACGTCCCTGCGAAGAACAAGCCAAATCGAACCGTGGTTTTTGGAAGTCGCAGATGGGGTGCAGCAACAGAGACATGAACTATTGGTTTAAAAACGTCTGAGGGTTGGTGCGATGCACTTAAAAAATTAAAAAATCTCTTTTCTGTTTCGTCCCGTTCAACATGTGCGGGAAAAACGGATTATTGCATATTACCACTACTGGTGATCCAGCTCAAGCACAGACGGCAATATGAAACAGGTATACGGACGGCTCTAATCACCAAAATTAAGGGCAACAGTCACGTTGGGCAATTAATGCGAGGTTTTGTGTGGGACGAAGACTCTGAAGCAGGTGGCTTCAGCAAGTGTACCGTATCTTTCGCACTATACGACGCACCCGTTTTCAGTCCGCTGGGGTCAACTGAAGCTTACAATAAAATGTTTTTCTTAGAAAGCGCCCATCTGCAATATAGTCCGCAGGGGCAAAGTTCAGCTGAAAGCAGATTTCGTAATTTGTCGGCAAATAGTGTACACTAGGTAAACAAGCATTTTATTGTCAACCAGTAAGAACCTCGGTCCTCACTTAGATTGCACACACGAGTCTGATGTAAAACCAGTCAAAGTCAATTGAGCTTCTAAGAAGGAAAGTGTAGGATGTCGAATTCGTATTCACTTACTGTTTTCGTTTCCTTCGGAATCTTTAGTTTTTGCCCACGCTCGACTACATACAGTTTGAACAGTGCTATACAAGCTCTTCGCCTTTTCGGTGCCTTGAAGTCTGTGATAGTGCTTCGCGCATATTTGAGGGCACGTACGAACACCTTGCTATTTCTGAAACGAGGCGCCAGTATGAGCTAGACACATCGCTCGTGCCCAGCAATATTAATTTCAGAGCTGCTTTCAGTGGCTGCTTTAGCTGGGGAAACATTTGAGGTGCGGCCTGGCATTAGTTTTGTAAAGCCCACCTCCTATCTTAAAGACAAGATTACGAAAAAGTATTGCTGTAATACAGTTTCCTAATTTTATTTACTGCTATGCTTGAGTATGTCCATCCGTCTAACGTACCTGGCGAAACTGCAGCCCTCGCAGCGTTACCAGACAATGTGATAGTTTCCTTAACGTGAAAACAAGAAAGGAAATAAGAGGACACCTAAGCCCTTCTGATGATTTGGGAATGGGAAAACATTAAGGTTATATTGAACGCCGCTGGGTTACCAACTCCTCCGGGGCAAGTGAGTGCGTTGAGACGCTTGGAGCAGTTTTATTTGGCCTTACGTAGGCCAATTGCCCAGGCGCTGTTAGCACGCAAGCGAGAGCTTGCACGGACAAGGAACGTGAAGATAACACAGGCTTCTGGGAGAGAGAGAGAGAGAGAGAAAGAAAGAGAGAGAGAGGAGTTGACGTGGCGTCGTGGCGATGCCCTGACCTCCCACACAACACCTGGCACGCTAACGTGGCAGCAGGTGTCTCCTTGCGCCCGCTCTGCTCCGCCGAGGCGCGATCATGACGTGGCGTCGCAGCCAATGGGAATTCACCTGCCGCTTCGATGCTACAGATGACAGGCGCCGGCTCTTCCGCTCAATGGGCCATTTGGCGCTTTCGCATAAAAAAAATGTGGCACTTAACAAGAAAGAAATGAGGCGTGCAGACAGGACACAAGAGTAGAGAAGTGGACAACACGAACGCCTCACCTCTTTTTTTGCGTAGTGAATCCTTACCAACTAGCTCAGCTTTCTGTCGTTCTAAGCACTCAACAAGCATCATGCGAAGCTTCTTTGTGACGACCAAATAACCGCAACGCATGGCATTCGCGAGTGCAGACAATCTTTGTTTTGTCATATCACGCGGCCCACACCCTATTGCGGTTGTCCTTTCTTTTGCTTTTAAACTACAAAGCGCGAACTAGAACATCAATTTCGAAGCAACTTTCTTCGCTTCGATGTGGCTAAAATGTCGCTGATTGATCTGCAGCTTCGAAAAATACAGTCGCCGATTAGTAAATAAAAAGTGTTGTAGCCAGGAAGGAAAAGCGAGACGGCCAGACGGAGTCACGTACGCACACGTTCAATGGTCTCTCAGACGTGCTCTATCTCAAAAAGAAGAGGAGCACGCGCTGTCATATCACGGACCACGCGCAGTCACGGGGAACTATGTCTCCCCGCTTCCACTAGAAGGCACCATGTACAACATCTCCCCAACAGAGCAAGCGAAGTTCACTGCGGCAGGCGGCTTCACGCACCTCCAACTTCTAGTATGCATGTGGGAAGTGCCTAGGCAACACGAACGGGCGTCTGTTACACTGTCACTCATACAAGCACTTTCTGCGTGGGTTTTAGCAGGGGAATAGCGAACTATACCTGGGTCCTGTTCCTGCGTACAGCACAAGGGCCGGTGTTAACCGAGTAGGACCGAGGCTCATCGGCTGGGGCTTGTACTGTCGCTTTGCACTTGAGGTCTATCAACCAGACGTCGTCTCCGCAGAATAGTTCCGGCACGTCGCGGACTCCATGACGTCTGTCGAAGTCTTTCCTGTGACGTTTCCGTTGCTGTTCCTCGAACTTTCAAAGGCTCTCTTGATCCGGCAGTTGGGGTGGCTGCTTGGTGGAACTAAGAGGAAGCTCGGTTCTTAGCCGACGACCCATCAGTAGTTCCGCAGGGCTATACTCATTCTTCATGGGAGTCGACTTGTAGACTAGAAGCGTCAAGTAAGGGTCTTTCGTCTTTATCGAGGAGGTCCCGATTATTTTTACCGCAACCTCAGCAAGTTCATTGCTCTGAGGATAGTGAGGGCTAGAGATAATGTGCTTGAAGGCGCGGTCCTGAGCGAAGAGTGAAAACTCAGTCGACGAAAACTGCGGGCCGTTGTCGGAAACCACTTCCTCAGGAATCCCGCGGTGTGGAAAAAAAAATGACATGCAGTGGTTGACTCCAGCCGCGTACGTAAGCTTCTCGAGCCGAGGCAGTTCCGGGTATCTTGAACAATAATGTCTTGCTGCCAACCACCACTGGGTCTTATAGTGAAACAAGTCCATTGCAATGCGTTGCCAGGGTGTTTCTGGAAATTCGGAACTGTTTAGTGGCATTTTCCTGTTATTTGTTATTTCGACGCATTGCTGACAATGTTCACCAGGGACGGGGCAATGGCTCCTATAGTTCCTATAGTGGGCCATCAGACACAATCTTTGGCTCGAGCAAGTGTCTTTGTTATGGCGAAGTGTCCTTCATGTAAGAGTAATAGGACTTCGTTTTGGGAAGAGGCAGGGACGACAACTCGAGCAGCATAGAGGAGTAAATCGTTCTCCAGGTGAGCTGGTGTCGATGCTCGTAGAATAATTTTAGGTCCACTGGTAAATCTCGCCTGGAGAGCCACTCGTTTTTCTTGCTCCACCGGCGAAGTTGTGCACAAACAGGGTCTGTTTGTTGGCCTGACTTTCACCATGGAAGGCAGAGCTCCTTTATGGGAAAAGAGGTTTCCAAAGAGCATACGAAAGCTTCCACGTATCCTTTTAGCTCTGTCTTCTATATTTTGGAGAGGCGCTCTGGAAAGAGTGTCTGCGGCTAGAAGGTCTTTGCCTGGAACGTATGCAATCTCGTACTGGTATCGCATCATCCTTATCTTAGGCTCTGTAAACTGGGTGTCAAGTCGTCAAGGCTCTTCGAAGTGAAGGTGGGAACCAACGGCTTATGGTCCGTCTCCAGCTGGAACAGCTTGCTGACAAGATAATCGCCGAACTTGTCACACGCCCAGACTAAAACAAGAACCCCTTTCTAGATTTGACCGTAACACTTCTCGGTCTCTGAGAGTAATCGGGAAACATAAACGATGACAGAAAACTTGCTATGCGTTCGCTTCTGCCGGATTAATGCACGAAGTCCGAAGGACGATGCATCTGCAGGGGCGATCGTTTCTCTTGATGGATCGTAAACTCTAAGGACAGGGCGAGACGAGAGCACCGACTTCTATCTGTTGAACACCTGCTGTGGTGGAGCATCCTAAGCAAACTCTTGCTTCTTTGATAGCAAAAGAGTAAGTGGTTGCCGGACTTCGGAGAGACTGGGCACGAATCTGGCGAGATATGTTGCCATTCGGAGAATTCTCTGCAGCTCGGTCCTGTTTCTAAGGCTCTCCATTTCCGTAGTGGCTTCAACTCTCTCTTCGTCGGGTCGTATTTCATCTTGGTCAAGCGAGTGTCCAAGGAATGTGAGGCGCTGGACATTGAACAAGCATTTGGTTTCATTGAATGTCACTCCAGCCTTGACGAGTAGCTACAGCACATTTCTTAGTGTCTCATTGTGCTCATGCTCATTCGAACCCCAAATAAGGATGTCGTTCATGTGACAGACAACTCTACTGTCGCCTTGTAAAATGCATTACATCTGTTTCTGGAACTGTTCAGGAGCCGACGCAATTCCGAGCAGTAACCGGTCGAAATAAAAGCGTCCAAATGGTGAGATGAACACTATGAGCTTTTTAGAACCTTCGCAAAGTGTAATTTGCCAAAATCCAGAGTTAGCGTCCAGTGTGGAGAACAGTTTAGCTCCATGAAGAAGTCCGAGAATGTGCTCCACGGAAGGGATAGGGTGCCATTCTCTCAGAAGGTGGCGGTTCAGTTCTGTGAAGTCCACGCAGATTCTCACGTCTCTGGAGTGCATTGGGACGACTACCATTGGTGCACACCACTCAGTCGGCTCGTCAACAGGTGATATGACGCCGACTTTCTGCATTCTTTTTAGTTGCAACTTTCTCCTTTCGTATTAAGGAATTAGGATGCGCCTCGGAGAACTGAGCGCGAAAGGTTTTGCTTCTGCTTGCAGCTGAATTCTGTGTTCCTTGTGCAGCCTGCCGAGTCCCTATACAACGCTTGAAATTCTTCTTTCATGTTCACTTTCTCAGCAATGGCGTTTACAAATGTCAACATCTGGAGTTCTTTGATCACTGGCTTGCCTAGCAACGGAGTGCGGACCTCATTTAATTTGGCTGCAGAATCGACGTATTTTATCGGTACTATTTTATTCAACTTAGAAAAGCATTCTGACTCAGGGCTAGAAGGGATTTTCATATTACTAAAACGTTCAGAGCGATCGAGCCCTCTGTATTGAAAAATCTTAGCCACAGCAGCCATTATATCATTGAGCTTAAGAAAAATTAAAAAGTGCATTTTGTGCCCGAAATGTGCCGGGAAATCTACACCGATTACCTCGTGCTTCAAGGCGTTTAGTATAAAGTACATATGACCCCGAATGAACAATCTTTTCATAAGAATATCATTTTAACGTATGATCAATGCATTCCCGATAACTAAGCGACAATTTCTTTCACGTTCAAGGTTGATATGTGCTAGTCACACGTAAAGACGAAGACACGGCAGTACCAAGTTGGCGTCGAGCAACAGCAAAGTTCCCTCCGTGAGTAACGCTGAATGATGAGCTAATGGGGACAAAAAACTAGTTTTCGCCGTTCTCCACTCTCTAATCACTACTTTGGATCGTTATCCCCGAATTTCCTAGCTTCGTTATTACTTCGTCTAAGGCTCACATTACATGGCTTACGTTGCCTAATGACTCCAGAAGTCTCAACTTTCAAGTCATTTCGCAGAATGAGGTCGTTACGATCTCGCGTGAATCTCATCAAGTGTCTTACAAACAAGGTTTTGGGCCGATAAGAGAGATTCTAACTTAAGCTCACAATCAAGAACAATGAGGATCGTAATAAATGAAGCATAAGTATGATATCCTAAGTAACAATTTCGTAATGAAAGCGCCGATAAATGAGACGGATCCAATTTATTCAAAAAGACTTTTTCTAAATGAGCCTCCTTGTGTTTTCGGGCAAGAAAGCTACTGTAATCCTGAAACAAAAAAAATCAAGAGCGTGTTTTTTTGTGCCCTGTTATCTCCTGTACGCATTAGTTCAGGAGGAATAAATATATTTATCTTTTCCCTGGTGCTGCTGATGCGGAAGGTCGTCATTGGAAAATACTTTTCAACGGTGGAGTACGCTTTTCTAAGAGCAAACAATCGCTACGTTTCTTGTCAGATTTATAAATTTCAACTAATTACTACGCAATTTCCGACAATAGAATCGACAGTAGCAAATACTTCGAGTCAACACACGGTAAGGACGCAGTAGGGACCTCCCAAAGTACATATTTCGCTGCGTTTATATATTCATAAAGCTAACTATGTCTACAGTGTGTGCATTCAGTGCCCTTATGAAACTCACCCCACCGAAGGATCCCTTGTTACCATGCTGTCTAATGATATCTTGGGGCTCTCGCGGCAGGAGAGGAGGATATGGCAATAATTCCTTATGCTGGCGATCGCGCTGCTGAAGATAACACATGTGCGGAATTACGCTAAGAGTAGAGCGACCTATGCCGTTGTATACCGCTGCAGATGGGCTGGACGACGCATCTTCTCAACACGGAATTACGCAATGAAACAGCAAACGCTGCGTAAGTGCCCTCCCTTGAATCAATAAATATGCGCCTTCCCCGTGCATCATTATTTCAAATAAAGCGAAGAGCTATCTTGAAGTTTTGGCCTATTCGCTTACATCAACAATAACCGCTTGATGGTTTCTGTAGAATTTTCGATAATATCTTAAATTACAGCGCTTAATGATAAAAAAACGAATAAATAACTGAAATAAATATCCCTGCTGAATGCTGGCGCTACAGTGAAGGCGCTCTTCCCACTTAAATTCTGATAAGGCACAGCACAAACTGAATCGGTATGGTTTGAACATAGGGTATCCAGTATATGGATTTACCGAGAAAATGTTTACTCTGTAAAATAAACGTTTAATAGGACATTAAACCTGATGTAACGAGGAACACGCATGAGACAATGTTCAACATGAATTCTTCAGTGACATTACAAGTTTTTTTTTTTTTTTGACAAGACTACACCAAAGTGCTTCGAGCGCCTAGTCACGGGGCTATTTTGCGTGTATTCCTTAACTTCTATCACGCTCGGAAAAACACTTTTATGGAGCACGTATTGAGCGAGAGAAAGCTGTAGCGGGAGTGTTTCATCTAGCTCTACAATTTTCTCATTGACACTTTTCATCTAATTATAATGTTTGAGAAATTGATGAATCAATACGGACTAATTATTTAATTAGGCGGAATACAAAAAAAATCTGTATCTCTAAGCGGCAACAAACATCATTGCCTTGGAACCGTTCATCCAGGTGCAATTTGCATAATTCTAAATCTTGGTGCATCATAGTTTGGACACTCTATACAGAGAAACATTTACAACAACGCAACAAACACGACTAATATGTGCTGCAGTAGGATCTTGATTCTTTAGCCGGTTGAAGTGAAAAACTAGAGCCAATGCGCATCTCTTGCAAGTATGAACGAACTACAGTCTACATACCCTTTTTGTAGCGATGCCATGGGAAGCGCCATTTTGATCACGTGGTGACGCGTCCATTGCTTGCCTCAGCTGTCTCTGTTGCTTCGAACTTAGAAATGATGACGATAGATGATGACTGGGTGGACGAGACGGAGCTTTGGCCACAGCTTCAGAGGATATGTAGGCGCGCTTTATAGATTATTGCGCCTTGTCCAAAGGGGGAAAACATCGTATACGGGGCATTGACTAAAAGAAGGGCTAGAAACATATTACAAGCTGGTCAAACTTTCAGTTTGTGAATTAAAGCAGGTCCAGTGTGTTTCTCCATTCATTGGTTATTTGGCGAACACTCTGAAGGAGCGGCTTGTCATGTTTCTGACTCAGTAACTTCCTCGAATTATTTTGGCCCAAATAGTTCGCTGGCGCGATATATTTATTCTTGGCGCGCACATGGCTTGGAATGTAGGGGTTCTGCACGTTGTAATAGTTTGTATGAAAGACGAATTATTGGTAGGCACTCGCTTACTCTGTGAACCGTCACGAAACGTATAGCTTCAAATATTCGTCTGCTGCCCATGTAGCCGCGGTCACCCATTATTCGGCGCATTGATATAAAAGTGGACACATTAACGTATTTTGATACGTTCGATATAGATTGGAAGTAAGTATGAGTGTGACTTGAGTTGGATGTGTGTAGATACCGTGTGAAAAACGTCTGTGTAAGCTAGAAGCGGTGCTACTCCCCTTATCACTGTGTAACGAAAAGTACGGACTCTTGCCGACGACGTTCCGGGGTTGGTGTTCTTTCTTTCGTGGTTAGTGATACAACGCTGACGGATCAGTGTTTATTTTTTTTATGCTCAAGAAAAGCCCTGCATCGCCAAGGATCTGCAACACAAACATTTCGTATGTAGCAGCATTGCGTGAACTTGGCTACACAGATTGAAGTCCTTTATTTTGAGATTAGCGAGCGGTGCAACACTGACGCGTACGAGAATATTTTTTTATCCTCGAGGAAAGCTGTGCATCACGAAGCACCGGCAACGCAGGAAGTTCTTATTTAGAAGCGACCAGTGAATTTGGTCACACTGATTTGTTACATTCATTTCTTAATATGGCATTCACTATTTTCGCAGCCAAGTACTGCACAAGTCTTCCCTCTATACCGCTCCACAATTTGCAGCACGAATGGAGTGCACTGTCTTAGGGAATATCCAGTTACATTTCGGACAGTTGATCACAGAGTAGCAAAGGAGAAATGGCATGGTTTCGCATTTGTGGGCTTTCGCATAGGCAGCGTGCGACGCAGCGCCGATACTGCCAACTCGTTCTTCTTGAGCAAAGCACCCCGCTAAAAGGGTTCATCAAGCTAACAGTACTCCACTTAGCATTTTCCACATGTCAGTATCGTGGCGTCACTCTGAGCTGCTATCTAACATAAGAAACACGTGTGAGCATTATTATTATTGCGCCAATTGAACTTTACGATACCTACCTTGAAATTTTGCCCGCTTTTAATTGGAATACGCTGCTGCTTTATGTAATCATAATCACGATAACCAAATAATAATTAATGTTACCTGAAAGCGCAGTAGCGAAACCGCTTACAAAGTGTACAAGGGCAGCAAGCACTGGCCATCATGCAAGACAGCCAACATACATCGGAGCACGACATTGTCAGATCCGTAGTGGCCGCTTATGCGTACGTCCCACTAAATCAAAGCGTCAACATCATCCTCTGCCAGTAGCTCGTAGTAATACTTCACGTCAACTGCTTCCGAATACTGGCACTCGTTCGATCGCCGCAAACTACTGTCGCATCGATGGCGAAGCACTCAGGAAAGCCTGCTAACAGTTGTCGCGTTGGTCAGTACGCAGGAAAGCTTTTCGTTTATTTATGCTTCAATAAGTCTACCGTCATTATCGTTCAAGCGCGGAACTCATTTCTGCACCGACACACCATTCACCACGAGTTGATGACGACAATCAAGTTGGGTGGACGTTCTATTGCGCCAATGCCCTTTCTTTCTCTTTTTTTTTCATTAACGACCCGTCGTGAAGCGGGAACCACGTGCATGCTAACGTTGCTCCTATAACAAATCATCGCTCGCTCAGTTTTTTCGTTGAAGCTGTATCACCACATGACCATTTTTTTAATTACTATTAAGCGCTTTTTTTTTTACCGGGGTTAGTTTATGAAGTTCTGAACGCCTACATTTTGTCTTGCTCCACTTCGCCTATTGGTAAACGCCTACGAATGGATCATTTTGCGCACAGGTATATTTACATCGTATGACTTGGGGTATTTCCGTGGGTTGAATTGTGCTTGAAGAATCTATAGCCCAATCCTATCTACAAAGATTTTGAGTGGGAGGGCATATGCAATTAATTAATTAAGCAATTAAATAAATAAATAACTAATTAATTAGAACGACGCCTAGGATAATATCGTGTCCTTCAGCAGTGCCTCGAGTTAGACGCTTCTCTGAAGCAGCGTGACCCGTCACCTCATTTCTAGCGATGCGAAATCCCAACCGCAGTATCAGACGAGACGGCAATGTGCGCGAACAGAGTACAAATATTTCGCTTGATTATGCTAACGGCTTACGAGGACGTTCCAGACTTGTTGTTAATAAGTACATGCAACCTAAGATAGCTTATAGTAGTCAGATATATTTTTGTTTCTCTAGAAATAGCGATACACAAGGGGGCACTCCCTGACGGGAAGAAAAATTTCGATAGCTCCCTCGAAATGCGCCGCTGTCGAGTGGCGCCGATGCTTGGGCAGTTAACTGCTGCCTTTGCCTTGGCGAACAAGGACCTAATATGTAGATAAGCATGCGCAGAAGGTGTATATGGCTTCCTGTTTATAAATGCGCGAAGGGTTGCGATGTGCAGTCACCACTGTAGTTAGCACTGCGCGAGTTATATATCTTATGATGGAAACAATTTTACATTATAATTCTAAATGTTAGTTGGTTCGCAACGTTGGCAGAGTGGTGTTACTGCAGTATGAATACTTACTATATATACAAGTGCAAGTGTCGAACGCGGTGGCCCCAATGAACCCACATCGTTAAGAACTGCAGCTACCACGCTGACAATTCGTCCGCTCAGAACATAGAGCTAGCGAAGTCACTCATTCATTATTTCATTCATTTATTAATCTTTCGCAACACGGATATATTAGCAATGGGCTCAAGTAAAAAAAATGCCGCGAGGTCGATGAGCTGACATCGTTCTGTCCAGCAGACCTCACTCGTTTTCTTTTTCGTCCGAATCAAGCAAACTCAGGGTCTCTTGCAATACGTGAGATAAGCGAATCAAGCCGGTCACAGGGAAACGAGCCCAGCATTAGCGATCTTATTTATTCGCGTCGCAACTTGCTCTGCGGCATCGCCTGTCTCCAGGGGCGGAGTAGCTCGAGGCACTTCACGCTAGTTCTGCAAATGACAAAGCTCGTTTAACGTTCCAACGACAAACCATGGCGACCACTGGGCACCTCCTGCGCATTTCGCCCGAGCGACTGCAGAAGTTGGAACCTCTTTGACTCTAAAGTGGACAGAAGCTTTCCATTGTACATTGCCGGTTTCTTTTTTTTTTACGTCTGCTTATTTGCCTTAGTGTTACTGCCCTTCGAATGAACTCGGTGAGTTGACTTTTCCGTGTTTTTTTTGATCCAGAGAGCGCAACACATTTTCCGGCTCATTTAGGATACACTTCAGGAGGGATTGGGCATGATGAAATTAGTCAATTAGTCAAAATACATTAGACTGCCAGCATATAACGCTAAGCAAAAAAAAAAATGCAACAAAGTTTTCATCTTACTGCTACGGTGTGTATATATTCTACTGGTGTCCCGACTTCAAGTTGAAAGTCTAGAAAAGGCTATCTCCGTGCAGTCGTATTTTCAAATGCATCTTTTAAGAAAGTAAGAATGTACGCTATGGCTCTACAGCACACAGCTTAGGGCTCAGCCATTGGCGAAGTTTCAGACTTCACGGCGCCTAATGGCGCTGGCTTCATACGTTCACAATGCCTGGAAGTAACAAACCAAAGGTTCACATATTTAAATTGCCAAGAGTGTGCACTAGCAGTAGAATGAAATGCATGAGAAAATAACGAAAATAACGAAAATTACTCACTGTATAAAGAAAGAGAAACGTTGCTCATTGGAACAGAGGGAGCTTCGAGGCACGGCAAATATGTGGCAGTGCGAGACATGCCTAAATGAGTCGCGACTCCCCGAATCACCATAGAAAACTTGAAGGCATGTTGAAACTCTAAAGCTGTAATTCACTAAGCCGACACACATTCCGACATAACATTTTGAACAGGCACGATGGCGAAGCAACCAACGATGGTCCTATACGAAGCAACGATGAATGAAATTGAGAGGGAAATGTTTCGCGACAATTCAAAAAGCAGGGAACTACTGTTCGATGCCAGACGATGGCTGACAGCACGCTATAGAGAAATAGTTGTCGAAGATAAGCATAGATGCTTAGCTTGCGAAAAAGAGAGAGAGAGAGAGAGAGAGAGAGAACAAAGAGAGGAAAGGCAGGGAGGTGAACCAGACGAGCGCCATGTTTGCTACCTACAGGGGGGGGGGGTAAGGGAACCGGTCAAGAGAAAGAGGAAAACAGTGAGTACTCAGTGCACATGGGAGGATGCATAGAGACACTATGAGCGATCTCTTAAGCCGGTGCACTTCAAGGAATGTACTAGTGCATAGCGTACGAATCGCCAGTGACGGCTTTTCCCAAGGTCCGAGTATCTTTGACTCGACTCAGAGAACGGTCTCGAGACCAGTCGGCTCAAAGTTGTCTTAAGAGAGAGAGACATTGTACGTCGCATTGATGGAAGGTGCACAATAGGTGCTTGATGGTTTCCTCGCACCTACAGGAGTCACACATCGGGCTCTCGGCCATTACCATACGATAGGAGTAAGCGTTCTTAAGCGCCACTCCCAGGAACAACCGGTACAGCAACGTTGTTTTGCAACGGGACAGGATAGACGGCAGTTGTAGCAGTAGCAAACAGTCCAGCTTTTGCAATTGGAAAGGGATGGTACTGCAATTCCAGAAAGCTTGTGACTTCTTGCGTGCAAGCAGGCGAAGTTTTCTGGCGGTGTCCGACCTCGGCAAAAGATACTGGACGCGTCTGGGTGTCTTCGTCGGCAGACCGGGTAGTCCTGTCAGCAAAGTCGCTCCCCACGATTCCACAGTGAGCAGGAATCCACTGAAAGATGATGTTGTGCCCTGCTTGCAGAGCATGGTGGTGTCGGATATCATCTGCTCGTCAGTTCTGTGATGTAATGCAGACTTGGCACTATGAAGAGCTGCCCTAGATTCACAAAAAATTAACAGTTTCGGCGTCCGCTCTTCGGTGAAGTACATCACAGCGGCATGGAAAGCTACAAGATCTGCCGATGTAGATGTAGTGATGTGTAACAATACGAACCTGCTCAACTGGAACAACGAATGCGGCAGTTGATCTCGTAGGTGAGGTCAAACCGTCTGTGTATATATGTTTGCGGTCATGGTATGTCTGGTGCAGTAACAGGAGTGTCAGTTGCTTCAGAGTCGAAGATGGATGATCGGCCTTCTTTGTAATTCCGGAAATAGCAGTGTTCACTTGAGGCGGTCGCAGATAGCACAGGGGAGATGAAGGCTTCGCCGCCGGTGTATAAAATGATGCTAAGCGCTCTTGATGAGCGCTAGTCACTCTTGAATCAACGCAAGAAATTATTTGCCGAACACTGCCGGTGAAAGTTTTTCTTCTAAAATATATTCTCAGAAAGGGTTCTAATTTTCTTGCGCAAAAAAGAGATTGAACACTGCACGGGACCCCAATACACCAAAGCAGCACTAATACAAAGACTATATAAGACCGGCATAGCACATAACCGAAACATATATCCTCCTGTTGAGGAATTGTGTCCGTCGGACAAATGGTATCTCGACTCGGTTTATCTCCCTGCTTTCTGTGGGTCGTGATATTAAAAATAGAATGCTCAAATGCCACATTTAGAGAATCCTCCCGTTTTTAGCTTGATGAATACGAGAGTAAGACCGCTCCCGTCAAAAACACTGCCAACTTTTCATGACGAAATACGAGTACATGCACAAACTCCAACATACTAAGAGCTTGAACCATGTGCTACAACCAGCACTAATTGAAAAAAAAGCGAGAGTTCGTAGGTCCTTCAAAGATTACCCCGTCGAATCTTTCGTAAAAAATCATCACATGTGATCGAAAACAAAGCTTTGCCTCATTTTTTTTCTAATGATGGTAAACTTGAACATGAGTTTAATTGAGAGCGGTGAGTTGCTCTGCAAATAAGACGGACGGATGGGTGAAAATAGGAAGCTCCGTTACTGGCCTTCGCCTGGCTTTGCAAGATCCAACTCGTTCAATATTACCGCTCCACGGATATTATCTTTCGTGGTGCCTATTTTTTGCGTTGAAGTTGCCTTTCTACTACATTCATTGTGGTTCAAAGGAAGGCTTGTCCCATGCTACGACGTGCCTCTTGAACAGGCTTGCAGCTTAAGAAGACACCATTATGTGCAGCTTTCACAATTTCACTCCACCCCTACTAGAGAAAAAGCGTCTGGCACAAATTATGGGAACACGGGACGTCTCTTGCGCAGGAACCATGCGCAAAATAAATATAAAGCGCAACGCACTCCCTGTCAACGGCAATCCTGAGCAAGTTACTTTGGTAGGCTGGCATGTAATTACTATATTATCGCATTTTTTTCACAATTATTCACTAAGCAATAGCCCTCTTTAGAAGTGGAGCATATTGATGTCTACACAATGCCTAGATTTCTCTTAGGTCGCCCTTCATTCCCTTTCGTTTCTTTTTTGTGTTCGCCGAAGAGGTACTCGTATTTGAACCTCGAGGCTTCTAGCAAGTGGTGTTGCTTAGAAATTTTGAGAGTGACATAAAATGAAAAAGAAGAGAGATCAAAGCGCACGCTCTGAGCTTCCACCCAATTTCACCCGTAAGTGCCAAACCGAACACGACAGCTGCTCGCTGCGAAAACGGTAACGATTGCTGTTGTAAATTGCGGAATCACTGCCTCTTTCGCAGCCTTGTGACTTTTCGCCATTTCGCGTATGCTGCATGAGGTAGAGCACTCCAACTACGGTGCGCAAGCATCCAAATCACGTGAATTGTTTTGCATATTTTGCGCGCGTTCTGTGTCAAGGAGAAAAAAGTTAAACTTATCGCGCCGACTGTTGGAATCGATAATAGTGAAGCCTTCCGCGCTGCTTGATTTGATTGACGATAATTAACGGTGATGTCGACGGCCGATATTCAACTTATTAAACGTTCAGTGCAGTACGACAGTGGTGAATTGATAAACGACACTAGGCGTGCACCGCTGCTGCTCTCCTGTGCAGTACACAGAACAAACAGTGAGATGTGCTTGCTAGACGCGTTGTTTTGGGCCATTGTTCGTGACCTGCGAGAAGGTTAGCGTTCTCAATTGCCTCACATGGCACATCGCACCATGCAGAAGCGTTAAATTTTAATTGAATGATGCGGCAGTATGTGATAAGAAACAGAGAGAGCGAATTGAAGTAGTGGAAAAACACAGAGGTCAAGCATATGAGCCCCCGGTTTGCTACCCTACACTAGGGGTAAGGGAACAGGGGAATAGAAAGAGGAAAGCGGAGAGAGAGCACTGAGTGAACGTGGGAGGATGCACAGGGACATCATAAATGGTCTCTTAAACACGCGTGCACTTCAATAGCGTACTAGTGCCCGAATCGCTTTTTGTGTCAGTGTCAGGTCTGGCCACGATCCGAGTATCTTTGGCTCAGAGAACGGTCTCGAGTCCAGTCGGTTCAAAGTTGTCCTGAGAGAGAGGCGCTGTACGTTATAGTCATGACAGGTGCACAACAGGTGCTCGATGGTTTCCGCGCACCTACAGGAGTCGCACTGTGAGCTATCCGCCATTATCGTACAACAGGAGTAAGCGTTCGTGAACGCCACTCCCAGCCACAACCGGCATAGCAAGGTTCCTCCGCCGCAGAAAGTTGTAGCCGTACCAAGGGGTTCAGCTTATGAAATCGGCAATTGAAGGCACTTGGATTCCTGAAAGCTTGTGACGTCTTTGCTTGCAAGCGGACGAAGATCTCTGGCAGCGTTCTTTTCATCAAAAAACATTGGAGGACGCTTAAGCTTCGCCTTCAAGAGTGGAACGCGATAGCGTTATCGCACCCCGTTCGCACCACCCACTCATTCGCTCGGCATGCCCTTGAGTCACACAAAGACATAGTTTTCATATACAACACTTTTAAGTCCACAGCACAACTTTTCTAATTATTTGTTTCAGGAGCACCACGAAGACGCATGACTGCTCGCATGCAGCATGGCACACATCGCCGGGGACGCTTTTCCACCAGACGCGCTACGGCGCGGCGAACACGTCAGAGACATCCCGCATCGGACGCTGCACCTAGGGATCGCGCTGTGAGCGGAAAGAGGAGCCCCGTCGCCTAAACAGGAGGGTTCGAGTGATGCATGCTGGAAGTTGGAAGGGGAGAGAGCGAGAAAAGTTATTAAACGCGAGGGTATTGGGGCATCCTCGCACCGGTTCCCGCACGGCCCCAATACGTTCAAACTAGACGAATGGGAGAAGCAGGCGAGTGGCGCGCCAGCTGTCGGGGCAGGGCCGTACATTGCGAGGAGGGGGTCTTCTGTGTTTGCCGCAAGGTGGCTCTGCGTGTGCACCAAGCGCAGAAGAAATGTAGCGGAAATGTGCTTTGCTACTCGTTTAACTGCGAATTCTGTAATTTACATGCTCATAATTACCGCTATACACCGTAGTATAACCTTCTACGGTACGCTGATAAGGCAACACTGCATTCACTCGAGGCGATTTTGTCCCGCTTGGAAGCATCGAACTCATGGCTGAGTGGCAGCGTCTCCGTCTCTGACTCCGGAGACTCTGGTTTGATTCCCACCCAGCCCACCTTGCAAGTGTTTTTTTTATTTATGAATTGCCTTCCGGGATTTTTAGCTTACGGCCAACGCCGCTGACTCCGACGACACTGGCTTTTCTGCGACACGTGCTCCTTAACGCTGTTGCGGTAAAAGCTGCTTTATTGGTCGAAGCACAACAGTAACTGGAACGCCAATGCATTTCGTCGGACGCATTGAAAATTATTATCTTGAAACTGCGACAGTCGTCGCAATTCGTTCCAGGGGAATACGCCTCGCAGTCTCACAGACTGTAATTCGTAGGTTGAAGCAGTGGACACAAAAATAATAATAACGAAATTAACATAATTATGTTGATTACCTAGTTAGTTATTTTGATTTTTCTTACAAATAAAGGCTGCCTGGTCGAGTAATTCACATCAAGGATTATATTTGTACTATCGGCTACAGGGAATTTCTAAAAATTTTGGTACAGCTCAGAAAGACGACCCTAATGCATGAGGTCATGATATTCCTTGCGCAGTAATAGGAGCGTCAGTTGCTCCAAACCGATGACAGATGATTGACCTTTGTAAATCCAAGAGCAGGAAAGTTCCCTTGAGGCTGTCGAAGGCGCCACAGAGGAGATGACTTCGCTGCCGGTGTATAAGATGAAGTTGATCACTCTTGATGAGTGCTAATCGCTCTTCAAAAGGTCGTTTGAGGTCTCTCGGCTGGTAGGGAAGCTAAGTGATGGTCGGGGCCCCTTGATAGATGGTAAATGTGCGCTCTCAGAGAGTCGACAGCTATGTTATTAAGAGGCGTGATGTAGTGGCGGTCCCTTCTACCCTAGCTGCGGTTCCTGAGCACGACCGCGTGCGCCGTATGTTAGAGGCAACCTCGGCTGGGCTCGAAGTCTTGCCGATGGGAGATAGCAGATGGCTTCGTGTGCGGTTTGTTCTCGCGTGCTTAGTTTGCACTGATGCAAAAGGTGGCACGAAGGGGCATTCGTTCGCTGCTGCCACCACTCTTCGTCTTGCCAGCCTTCTAACAGCGAGTGACCACGGTCATTGAATGCGATGTTTATGCTTACCTGTGCAGCGTCACAACTTGCTCGTTCTTTAGTTAGTAAGCGAAGGTGTACAGCAGTTTAGGCAGATAATGAAGCGAATAGGCTTACCTCGGATAGAT